>NC_081575.1:42357717-42369952 GCF_022355385.1 Mustela nigripes
ACTGGGTGGCTCAGTGGGTTAAAGCCTCTGCCTTCTGCTCAGGTCATGATCCCAGGGTCCTGGGATCAAGCCCCGCATCAGGCTCTCTGCTCAGCAGGGAGCCTGCTTCCTCCTCTCTCTCTGCCTGCCTCTCTGTCTGCTTGTGATCTCTGTCTGTCAAATAAAAAAAAATTATAAAAAAAGAATACAATACCAATGATAATAACATGAAGAAGAATATTTAAAATTAATCAAGGAAGTGAAGATTTATATATTGAATACAGTGAAACATTATTTAAAGAAATTAAAGAATATCTAAATAAATGGAAAGACATACAGTATTTATGGACTGACATACTTACTGTTGTTAAAATGGCAGTATTCCCCCAAAGATTCCATGTAGATCAAAGTTGGAGGAATCACATTTTCTGATTTCAAAACTTACTACAAATCTGATATAAGGATAGACACATGGATTAATGGAATAGAACTGAGAATCCAAGAAAAAGAAAAACATACATTTATGGTCAATGACTTCAACTTGGGTGCCATTGTCATTCAATGGAGAAAAATAATCTTTTTAATATATGTATATATATTTTACACATACATATTGTGTGTGTGACAGATGGTTTGTACAAAAATATTTTATTGGATCTATCAGTTTATTAAGATATTCATTCTTGTGGCACCTTACTTGCTCAGTTGGTAGAGCATGCCACTCTTGATCTCAGGGACACAAGTTCAAGCTCCATGTTGGACTTAAAGCTTACTTAAAAACAATAAGTTGATTGGCAAAATATGTGACTGAAGCAAGCCAAAATTTAAAAAGTTTTTGAAAAATATGTTTATTCTTTAGTATCTGGAAACACTGAGGACCAAAATAAAGCAGTACCTTGTGATAGGTCCTTTACATTACTTGCAAAACATATGCTGTTACCCCTGTCTTACAGATCAAAATACTGAGTCTCAAAAGGCTAAGCATTTTCCTATCAGAAAATGTTCAAGTCACACAACTTGAAAATGGCATATCCTGAATTTAAACCTGGATGTATAGCCTCATAATGCAAGATGTTTCTATTGCACCAAGCAGGATAATAAGACTTTATTAATTTTTTTAAATCATACCTGAGGAAATGGCTTAGCACATACTCATCATCAATCTTTCATGCACTATTGTTCATTGCCAAGTTAAAATTAGAGACAACGCTGATCTTAAGGATCTTGTAATGCACTTTTTGGGAAGCATTTTAACATTAAACATAGCAACAAAGACTGACATAACCGTGCGAGATAATCAGGAGTGTAATCTCTATTTCATGGATGAAAACAGGAAATATCATCATCATCATCATATCATCAGCATTATTATTACTCACATTTATTGTATGTTTACCTTATTCCAGACACTATGTTAAACATCTCATATTCATTATCTTATTTAATTACAGGGGCACCTGGGTGCCTCAGTCAATTAACCATCTGCCTTTGGCTCAGGTCATGATCATGGAGTCCAGGGACCTAGCCCTGAGTTGGGTTCCCTGATCGGCAGGAATTCTGCCTCTCCCTCTGCCCCTGCCTGGCTCATTGTCCCTCTCACTCACTCTTTCAAATAAACAAATAAGAGGGTTTTTTAAAAAAAAATATAGTAAATATCCCATGAGGCTTATTCTATTATTAGCACTAGTTGTACAGGTGAGGAAACCAAAGATAAATAATTTTCCTGTGGTCACAAAATGGAGTTGAGACTTAAACTTCAGTGTGCCTGACCCCAAGGCCAATGCTGTCTACTACTAGCCTCTTGCAATAGATTTAGCTGCATTTTTTTCATTCTGTCTCCCCTTTCATCAGAAAGGTAACAAAAAATTGGGATGTATCAAACTCTTTCCCTTCTTTTTGTTAAATCTTCCTCAAGCTCTCTCTGATTTAAGCTCTTCTGTGTGACATGAAAGTTTGAATTCTGTTTTCTCACTTCTGAACAGGTACAGATTACTTCAGAGCTTTAGAGTGTCCCTCCTGCCTTCCTTCCTGGTCCTCCTCCCTAGCTCTATCCACATTGTTGCACATGGCAAGATTTCATTCTTTTATGGCTGAATAATATTCCATTGTGTGTGTGTGTGTGTGTGTGTGTGTGTGTGTGTATACCACATCTTTATCCATTCATTTATCAATGAACACTCAGGCTGCTTTCATAATTTGGCTACTGCAAATCATGCTGCAAAAAACATAGGGGCACATACATCTTTTTGAATTAGTGTTTTTACATTTTTTGGTAAATATCTAGTAATTCTATTACTGGATCATAGGGTAGTTTAATTGTTATTATTTTATTAATTTAATTTTATTTTAAATTCTGGTATAGTTATCATACAGTGTTATATTAGTTTCAGGTATACAATATGATAATTCAACATTTTCATACATTACTCAGTGCTCATTGCATCATGTACACTCCTTAATCCCCATGGCTTATCTTTCTTTACCTGTCATCCCACCCACCTACCCTCTGGCAACCATCAGTTTGTTCTCCATAATTAAGATTGTTTCTTGGTTTGTCTCTCTCTCTTTTTTCATTGTTTGTTTTTTTGTTTCTTGGATTCTATGTATGAATGAAATCATATGGTATTTGTCTTTCTCTAACTGATTTATTTTACTTAGCATTATACTCTAGCTCCATCCATGTTGTTGCAAACGGCAAGATGTCATTCTATTTTATGGCTACAAAATCACTTCTTCATTATCCATTCATCTATTCATGGACACTTGAGCTGCTTCCATAATCTGGCTATTGTAAATAATGCTGCCATAAATATAGGGGTACATGTATCCCTTTGAATTAGTGTTTTTGTATTTTTGGGGTAATTTTTTGGGGTAAAACCCAGTAGTGCAATTGCTGGATTGGAGTATAGTTCTATGTTTAAATATTTAAATATTAAATATTAAATTTTAAATATTTAAATATTATAGTTCTATTTTTAAATTTTTGAGGAACCTCCATACTGTTTTCCACAGTGGCTATACCAGCTTGCATTCCACCAACAGTGCATGAAGATTAATTTTCCCCCACATCCTTGCCAACATTTCTTGTTTCGTGTGCTTTTGATTTTAGCTACTCTGGCAGATATGAGGTAATATCTCATTGTAGTTCTGATTTGCGATTCCCTGATAATGAGTCATGCTGAGCATCTTTTCCTGTGTCTGTTAGCCATCTGTATGTTGAAGAGGCTCATTTTAAAAGCAAATCGACCCAGGAAGAATTGTCAACTCTTATTTAATACTTAAAATGGAATTTCTTAAATGCACAATCTAGAATGAAGTCCATTGTGAGTAAAGATATGTGCTTGTTTGTGTGCATATGATTGTATTTATAAGCCCTAATGCACAAAAGAGGAGGTGAGTGAAATAGTGGAATTGACAAATTGTCTACCTTTGACCACTTACATTTTTCCCAGTATGGACCAAGGTCAGGGTTTGAGGCATAAAAAAAAAGTTCATGTTTGAGGGCTGCAGGTTCCGAGTTTTTTTTTTTAAACTCCAGGAAGTTCTTTCTTTAATCTATATATGAGAGCATGTATCATTTTATAGTATATCAAAATTGCATTCATTTATCAGCTACACAGGGCAAACAATGGAAAATAAAAGCGTGGGTACTAGAGGGAGTTTGACCAGAGTTTACATATATATTAGCTATGCAGCCTTTGGCAAGTTGATTGAATTCTCTGTATCTGTGTGTAGTAAAAAATTTAAATTTGCTTAAAACAGAGGTCTGGCCTTTTCCCTCAGCTCCTGGAGGATAATCTTTGTTTAAGTGTGTTGAACTAGCCAAATCACAACAATGGAATTTAGAGTAAGGGCTTTGGGTCACATAGTATCAGCTGACCTGGAAACAGAAGTCAGCCATGTGGGCAAATTGATTTAATAGAGTCTTAGTAAATACCAAACTCCAAGGCTTGGGTGAGCTTCCCTGGTTGACAATACTCCATACATACTGTCACACAGCAATGAGAAGAGAGTAATGTATCCAGACTCCACAGGAAGATAAAAGAAGTTCCACATTTGGTACTTCTCCTGGTTTCTGCCTTATTCTGCCTTTGAATGATTTAATTTGAACTTTTTCTCTGTAATCAACCATAACTGTGAATACAATAGCTTTTAGTAACTTTTGTGAGTCCTTCTAGTGAATCATCTTATATAGGGGAGGTTTTGGGAGCCATCCAAATTTGTAGTTGGTGTCAAAAGTGAGGGTGATCTTGAGGGCTGTGCCCTCTAACTTTGTAGTTGGCCCCTATCTTTTTGCAATCTTAGTTTACTCATGTCTAAAATGGGGATAATTCCTACTTACCTATTTGAAGACTAAATGTAAGAATGAATTAAAAAAACACATTAAAATGGCCTAGAGTTCAGTATATTATTCAATAGAAGGCAAGTATTATGGAGCACATACCATAATCACTTCATCAATAAGCTTTTTTGTATGGCTTATGAAATGTGTACATTACCTCTTTCACACATATACAGTCTTAATTCTTCACAATTATTCTTGGAAATAACTAATATCTTTATTATGGATAAGAAAACAGAGCTAACATAATTAAGTGACTTCATTCATTTAATAGGGAAGTGTTGAGCGCTTACTTCATGTGAGGCATTGTGCTTGCTACGTGTTGGCGATGTAATGGAGAATGAAAGAGACATGACACTAGCACTCATGGTATTTACTCTCTAGTGAAAGACACGAATATTAAATAAATGTCAAAATATAGAATTAAAAGTTTTATAATGACTATTGGAAAACAGAAGAATATATGGTTAAATATAATAATAAGTAACACTGGTAGAACTTGAGCCCAGATTTTTAAAGACTAGTGTTCTGTCTAATGCACTATATGGCCAAAAATCCTTGATTCTTCTGGACTAAGGGGTTTCCCTTGACATTGGATTTTCAGTGCTAAACCTGGAACAATCCTGGACAAACCAGAATGACTGGTCACCCTAACAGCTAATGTCCAATAACTTAGTTTTTCCTATTCCAAGGTCAAATCCTATACCTGTGAAGTTTGTCAGGCATCATGCATAGTGAATTAGTAATGGAAAAGGATCATAAGGTAGATGACCCAGAAACTGTCAACTTTGAAGACCACTCATGGGAGAACCACTGCCAGGGGCACTTTTGAGAGCATGCTTTCTTTGCAGTGAGCTCCAAGACATCTCTGCTGAATGGCTGTTCTAGTTGAAGAACAAAGCTAGAACCTTTTCAGAAAACAGATGCAAGAGTATGCACTTCAGGTTAGTTTCAGAAGGTAGGGCTCTTACTTATGGTTCTATCAAAGTAAAAGTTTTTATCTCAAAATCACCTGCAGTTCCAAAAGTAGCTAATTTATATAAATAACACACAAACACAGTTGGAGAGCAAAACAGACCTTTCAACCAGCAAAGGCAATTGCCACTAAAACAGAGCTCAACAGTTCCCTTAAGTATCTAAGGCCAGCTGGATACTGAGCTCTTATGGTTCATATTAAAGAAAACAAAAGCATTTTTATACTCAGAGAGCCAGAATCATGGATGGCTAATTAGGAATGGGATTTGAAACCAGTGAGATCCCTGAGTGTACCCAGGAGAGAATAGTGATTTTGGCAGTGGGATAGAAGCAAAAGTGTAGTAGCAAATATTTCAGGATATAGTTTTGGGGTTGGAAGAACTCTCATACCTGACACAAAGCTACTTCTTCTCATCTGGAGATTGTCCCAATTCTTATATTGTCCACCAATCGATTCAGCCGGACAATCACACTGATTTGTACTTACTAGGCTCTAGGAGAAGTTGGGGTAACCTCAAGCCTGCCATATTTATAGATAGGCCTGTATTTATAGACCTGTTACCCAAAGTTTACTGAAGGAGTCCTTTCTCACATAAGTTGCTATAGCTTGTGTTGAATGAAACCAGTCCTGCTACCCTGGCCACAAATGATTGTCAGAACAAGTAAGTTTTGCAGTCAGTCCTGGGTGGAGAAGGAAGTAGAGAGGGGAGTTCAGGTTTGTCTGGTGCACTGCACTAGAAAATCTTGGGCCAGGGTGAAGCCCACTGGGTTTATTAGGGCCGAACAGGATTGGAGGAAGAGAAGCATGCAGAGAGTAAGCAAAATAATGGAGAGCTTCTTTGCCTACCTTACAATTTAGTTTATCTTTACACTTATTATAAGTTTTTGCACATTCATTTTTATAGATTTGCTCTTTTCTTGCTAAGCTGAAAAAGATTTTGAAGTTTAGGATGGGAGTAACAAGGGACATTTCAACATCCTCAATTGGAGTGGTGTCTAATCGTGCATGCAGAAAGAGTATCATGGCTGAAAATAGGTTGGAAGAGTACAGAACACTCCTTCCATTTAAGGAAGAAAACACCGGTAATCTACTTAAATGGAAATCAATTTTAGTGGCTCCTTCATTACATTTTTACAGTCAGCAAAGTTCCATCCTATCAGGCCACAGAGCGAATGGTATGTAATTTTATACCAATGATAAATTTTTCCTTAGAAGAGAAGCAAAGGTTTTCACTTTTTAATAAGAATTATTTCCCTAGACTCTTTATCCAGTATATTGAAACTGTTTAATTTGTAAGGCCATATCCCCGATTCACAAAAACTTTAAGTGACACTAATCGGGCTCAAGTATTTTCATGATTAATGTACAACAATGTTAACCTAGTGTGACTTGACTTGTGAGCCATAATATTAAGGTTTTTCTTCACCTTAAAGCAGAATTTAAGATTAGCAATAAAAATGAACATTTTTGTATTATCTACTTACTTTATTGATGTTACACTCATTGAAGATTAACTGACACTAATAAGTTGGTCTTTATTTAAAAATACACAGTTCTGGCATTTTCAGATTTCTAATCCTAACATCACAATAGAGTAGCACTAAAGGTGATTTTAGAGTAGGGAAAAAACAAAGCAATTAGGTAAAATAAAAGACAGCATAACCTATGCCTTCTCTAGGCTTTGATCTTTCTAGACTTATTATTGTAATAAGTCCTCATTAATGTGCAGTTCATGAAAACTCGAGTTTGGAGATCATTTGAACACAGGCTTGGCTTAAATTAAACTTGCATTATCAATGAAGAAAGGCTTTGCTAAGCAAATTAACAGTATAAACAGGAATGCTGGAGGAATATTCAAACTATTTAATAGACCAAACTATGCTTTCAAATACCTTAATTCCATCCAATTATTACAGTGATTATAATTACAAATGAATCTTATCTTTCATTAAAGCAGGCCCAGCATGATTCTTATTCATCACCAACTACCCAGCACTCCTTTTCATGTATTCTTCTGTTTGGATTCACCAACAGTTCAGACTGGTTTCTCCCGCAATTAGCCTGAATTAACAGGAGCTAATCATTAACCATTTGAGTTGGTGTTATGATTTACACAGTAAGTATCCTTTTCTGGCAGAGCTTCATAAACATTCTTACATGAACATTTAACAACTTCCTTTAAATAAACTGACATTTCCAGTAGATCTTAGAGAAACTGTCATGCAATGGGGTGTATCACAGGCATGCATTTCAAATGTGTTACAAGAAGTACATTATTCCAACGAAACTGTGATAAGGTTCATAAACCACATTGACAGAAGTGCCTACATTTCTCTCAGAATTAAGAAAATGAAGGGAGAATCAAGAATACAAAAACAGGGTATAATGAGTCAAGATGGCAGAGCAGTAGCAGGCTGAGACTACATCAGGTAGCAGGAGATCAGCTAGATAGCTTATCTAAACATTGCAAACACCAACAAATCCAACGGAAGATCGAAGAGAAGAACAGCAATTCTAGAAACAGAAAATCAACCACTTTCTAAGAGGTGCACAGGTGGAGAAGTGAATCCAAAGTGACAGGAAGATAGACCGCGGTGGGAGGGGCCAGCTCCTGGCAAGTGGTGGAGCAACAGAGCACAAAATCAGGACTTTTAAAAGTCTGTTCTGCTGAGGGACATTGCTCCAGAGGCTAAACCGGGGTGAAGCCCATGCGGGGTCAGCAGGGCCCCAGGTCCCACAGGGTCACAGAAGGATCAGGGGTGTCTGAGTGTCACAGAGCTTGCAGATAATAGAATGGGGAAGCCAGCTATAGAGACAGAGCCAAGGAGTGAGCCCTCAGCTCGGGGTTACTTTGAACCGGTCGCAGGCTTGGTGAGCATGGAGCACGGCCAGAGGCCAGGGAGATGGGAGTAACTGGGTGCTATTCTCTGAGGGTGCACTAAGGAGTGGGGACCCGAGGCCTCGGCTCCGGAGACTGGGAGGCCACCATTTTCATTCCCGTCCTCCGGAACTCTATAGAAAGCATTCAGGGAACAAAAGCTCCCTAAAGTAAACACAAGCAGATTACTCAGCCCGGCCCCTGGTGAGGGTGGTACAATTCCGCCTCGGGCAAAGACACTTGAGAATGATTACAACAGGCCGCTCCCCCAGAAGATCACCAAGAAATCCAGCCAAGACCAAGTTTACCTACCAAGGAGTGCAGGTTCAATACCAAGGAGAGCAGCGGAATTCCAGAGGAGAAGAAGCAAAGCCCAGAACTCATGGCTTTCTCCCCATGATTCTTTATTCTTGCAGTTAATTTAATTTTTTTTTCAATTTTTTTTCTTCT
This sequence comes from Mustela nigripes, assembly GCF_022355385.1. Taxonomy (NCBI): domain Eukaryota; kingdom Metazoa; phylum Chordata; class Mammalia; order Carnivora; family Mustelidae; genus Mustela; species Mustela nigripes. The sequence continues at coordinate 42,366,343 of NC_081575.1, forward strand.
TCTGCTAAAATTTTTTAAAACTTTTACCCTTTTCTTTTTTAATGTTTTTTAACTAGTTTATCTAATATATATATATATATATATATATATATATATTAATATTTTTTATTTGTTTTCTTTTTGAATTTTTTTTTCTGAACCTCTTTTTGTCCCCTTTCTCCCCCTTCATGATTTGAAATTCCTTCTGATTTGGTTAAAACATATTTTCCTGGAGTTGTTGCCACCCTTTTAGTATTTTACTTGCTCCTTCATATACTCTTATTGGGACAAAATGACAAGGCAGAAAAATTTACCACAAAAAAAAGAACAAGAGGCAGTATCAAAGGCTAGGGACCTAATCAATACAGACATCGGTAATATGTCAGATCTAGAGTTCAGAATGATGATTCTCAAGGTTCTAGCTGGGCTCAAAAAAGGCATGGAAGATATTAGAGAAATCCTCTCAGGAGATATAAAAGCCCTCTCTGGAGAAACAAAAGAACTAAAATCTAACCAAGTTGAAATAAAAAAAGCTATTAATGAGGTGCAATAAAAAATGGAGGCTCTCACTGTTAGGATAAATGAAGCAGAAGAAAGAATTAGTGATATAGAAGACCAAATAAAAGAGAATAAAGAAGCTGAGCAAAAGAGGGACAAACAGCTACTGGACCACGAGGGGAGAATTCGAGAGATAAGTAACACCATAAGATGAAACAACATTAGAATAATTGGGATTCCAGAAGAAGAAGAAAGAGAGAGGGGTGGGTGCAGAAGGTATATTGGAGGGAATTATTGGAGAGAATTTCCCTAATATGGCAAAGGGAATAAGCATCAAAATCCAGGACATTCAGAGAAACCCCCTCAAAATCAACAAGAATAGGTCCACACCCCATCACCTAATACTAAAATTTACAAGTCTTAGTGACAAAGAGAAAATCCTGAAAGCAGCCCAGGAAAAGAAGTCTGTAACATACAATGGTAAAAATATTAGATTGGCAGCAGACTTATCCACAGAGACCTGGCAGGCCAAAAAGAGCTGGCATGACATATTCAGAGCACTAAACAAGAAAAACATGTAGCCAAGAATACAATATCCAGCTAGGCTATCATTTAAAATAGAAGGAGTGATAAAAAACTTCCAGGACAAACAAAAACTGAAAGAATTTGCAAACACCAAACCAGCTCTACAGGAAATATTGAAAGGGGTCCTATAAGCAAAGAGAGAGCCTAAAAGCCATAGATCAGAAAGGAAAAGAGACAATATACAGTAATGGTCACCTTACAGGAAATACAATGGCACTAAATTCATATCTCTCAATAGTTACCCTGAATGTAAATGGGCTAAATGCCCCAATCAAAACACAGGGTATCAGAATGGATAAAAAAAGGAAAACCCGTCAATATGATGTCTACAAGAAACTCATTTTAGACCCAAAGACATTTCCAGATTTAAAGTGAGGGGATGGAAAACAATTTACCATGCTAATGGACATCAGAAGAAAGCTGGGGTGGCAATCCTTATATAAGATCAATAAGATTTTAAGCCACAGACTATAATAAGAGATGAGGAAGGACACTATATCATACTCAAAGGGTCTGTCCGACAAGAAGATCTAACAATTTTAAATATCTATGCCCCTAATGTGGGAGCAGCCAACTATATAAACCAATTAATAACAAAATCAAAGAAACACATCCACAGTAATTCAATAATAGTAGGGGACTTTAACACTCCCCTTACTGAAATGAAGAGATCATCCAAGCAAAAGATCAACAAGGAAATAAACGCCTTAAATGACACACTGGACCAGATGGACATCACAGATATATTCAGAACATTTCATCCCAAAGCAACAGAATACACATTCTTCTCTAGTGCACATGGAGCATTTTCCAGAATCGATCACATCCTGGGTCCTAAATCAGGTCTCAACCGGTATCAGAAGATTGGGATCATTCCCTGCACATTTTCAGACCACAATGCTCTGAAGCTCGAACTCAATCACAAGAGGAAATTTGGAAAGAACCCAAATACATGGAGACTAAACAGCATCCTTCTAAAGAATGAATGGGTCAACCAGGAAATTAAAGAAGAATTGAAAAAATTCATGGAAACAAATGATAATGAAAACACAACAGTTCAAAATCTGTGGGACACAACAAAGGCAGTCCTGAGAGGAAAATATATAGCTGTACAAGCCTTTCTCAAGAAACAAGAAAGGTCTCAAGTATACAACCTAACCCTACACCTAAAGGAGCTGGAGAAAGAACAATAAAGAAACCCTAAACCCAGCAGGAGAAGAGAAATCATAAAGATCAGAGCAGAAATCAATGAAATAGAAACAAACAAACAAAAAACCAACAGAACAAATCAACAAAACTAGGAACTGGTTCTTTGAAAGAATTAATACGATTGATAAACCCCTGGTCAGACTTATCAAAAATACAAGAGAAAGGACCCAAATAAATAAAATCATGAATGAAAGAGGAGAGATCACAACTAACACTAAAGAAATACAGACAATTATAAGAACATACTATAAGCAACTCTACGCCCACAAAGAAATGGATGGAAGAAATGGATGCATTCCTAGAGACATACAAACTACCACAACTGAACCAGGAAGAAATAGAAAATCTGAACAGACCCATAACCGGTAAGGAGATTGAAACAGTCATCAAAAATCTCCAAACAAACAAAAGCCCAGGGCCAGACGGCTTCCCAGGGGAATTCTACCAAACATTTAAAGAAGAACTAATTCCTATTCTCCTGAAACTGTTCCAAAAAAATAGAAATGGAAGGAAAACTTCCAAACTCATTTTATGAGGCCAGCATCATCTTGATCCCCAAACCAGACAAGGATCCCATCAAAAGAGAGAATGACAGACCAATATCCTTGATGAACACAGATGCGAAAATTCTCACCAAAATATTAGCCAATAGGATTCAACATTACATTAAAAGGATTATTCACCACAACCAAGTGAGATTTATTCCAGGGCTGCAAGGTTGGTTCAACATTCACAAATCAATCAATGTGATACAAAAAATTAATAAAAGAAAGAACATGAACCATAAGATACTCTCAATAGAGGCTGAAAAAGCACTTGACAAAGTACAGCATCCCTTTCTGATCAAAACTTTTAAAAGTGTAGGGATAGAGGGCACATACCTCAATATCATCAAAGACAGCTATGAAAAACCCACCACAAATATTCTCAATGGAGAAAAATTGAAAGCTTTTCTGCTGAGGTCAGGAACACGGCAGGAATGTCCATTATCACCTCTGCTATTCAACATAGTACACCAGTCCTAGCCTCAGCAATCAGACTACAAAAAGAAATTAAAGGCATCCAAATCGGCAAAGAGTCGGCAAAGAATAGTCAAACTATCACTCTTTGCAGATGATATGATACTATATGTGGAAAACCCAAAAGACTCCACTCCAAAACTGCTAGAACTTGTACAGGAATTTAGTGAAGTGTTAGTATATAAAATCAATGCACAGAAATCAGTTGCATTTCTCTATACCAACAACAAGACAGAAGAAAGATAAATTAAGGAGTCCATCCCATTTACAGTTGCACCCAAAACCATAAGATACCTAGGAATAAACCTAACCAAAGAGGC
>NC_081575.1:42370052-42370825 GCF_022355385.1 Mustela nigripes
ATCTATATGTGGAAAACCCAAAAGACTCCACTCCAAAACTGCTAGAACTTGTACAGGAATTTAGTGAAGTGTTAGTATATAAAATCAATGCACAGAAATCAGTTGCATTTCTCTATACCAACAACAAGACAGAAGAAAGATAAATTAAGGAGTCCATCCCATTTACAGTTGCACCCAAAACCATAAGATACCTAGGAATAAACCTAACCAAAGAGGCAAAGAATCTATACTCAGAAAACTATAAAGTACTCATGAAAGAAATTGAGGAAGACACGAAGAAATAGAAAAATGTTCCATGCTCCTGGATTGTAAGAACAAATATTGTGAAAATGTCTATGCTACCTAAAGCAATCTACACATTTAATGAAATTCCTATCAAAATACCATACATTTTTTTTCAAAGGAATGGAACAAATAACCCTAAAATTTATATGGAACCAGAAAAGACCTCGAAAATCCAAAGGAACATTGAAAAACAAAGCCAAAGTTGGTGGCATCTCAATTCCGGACTTCAAGCTCTATTACAAAGCTGTTATCATCAAGACAGCATGGTACTGGCACAAAAACAGAAACATAGATCAATGGAACAGAATAGAGAGCCCAGAAATAGACCCTCAACTCTACCGTTAACTAATCTTCGACAAAGCAGGAAAGAATGTCCAATGGATAAAAGACAGCCTATTCAATAAATGGTGCTGGGAAAATTGGACAGCCACATGCAGAAAAATGAAATTGGACCACTTCCTTACACCACACACAAAAATAGACTCAAA
>NC_081575.1:42371225-42386916 GCF_022355385.1 Mustela nigripes
GCAAAGGAAACAGTTAACAAAACCAAAAGACAACTGACAGAATGGGAGAAGATATTTGCAAATGAAAAATCAGATAAAGGACTAGTATCCAAAATTTATAAAGAACTAATCAAACTCAACACCCAAAGAACAAATAGTCCAATCAAGATATGGGCAGAGGACATGAACGGACATTTCTGCCAGGAAGATATCCAGATGGCCAACAGACACATGAAAAAGTGCTCGCCATCACTCGGCATCAGGGAAATACAAATCAGAACCACAATGAGATACCATCTCACACCAGTCAGAGTGGCTAAAATTAACAAGTCAGTAAATGACAGATGCTGGTGAGGATGCGGAGAAAGGGGAACACTCCTACACTGTTGGTGGGAATGCAAGCTCGTGCAACCACTCTGGAAAAGAGCATGGAGGTTCCTCAAAAAGTTGAAAATAGAACTACCCTATAACCCAGCAATTGCACTACTGGGTATTTACCCTAATGATACAAACGTAGTGACCCGAAGGGGCACGTGCACCCAAATGTTTATAGCCGCAATGTCTACAATAGCCAAACTATGGAAAGAACCTAGATGTCCATCAATAGACCAATGGATCAAGAAGATGTGGTATATATACACAATGGAATACTATGCAGCCATCAAAAGAAATGAAATCTTGCCATTTGTGACGACATGGATGGAACTAGAGGGCATCATGCTTAGCGAAATAAGTCAAGCAGAGAAAGACAACTATCATATGATCTCCCTGATATGAGGAAGTGGTGATGCAACATGGGGGCTTAAGGGGGTAGGAGAGGAATGAATGAAACAAGATGGGATTAGGATGGAGACAAACCATAAGTGACTCTTAATCTCCAAAACAAACTGAGGGTTGCGGGGGGGAGGGAGGTTGGGAGAGGGGGGTGGGGTTATGGACATGGGAAGGGTATGTGCTATGGTGAGTGCTGTGAAGTGTGTAAACCTGGCAATTCACAGACCTGTAACCCTGGGGATAAAAATACAATATATGTTTATTTAAAAAAATTAAAAAAAATAAAAAGAGAGAGAGACTTTGGACTCCCTGAATCAAACTGAGGATTTTAGAGGGTAGGAGGGTTGGGAGATGGATTAACCTGTTGATGTGTATTAAGGAGGGCGTGTATTTTATGGAACACTGGATTTTATATGTAAACAATGAATCATGGAATATTACATCAAAAGCTAAAGATGTACTGTATGATGACTAACAAAACATAATAGTAAAATTTTAAAAAAAATTTAAAAACTGCTGAAAGAAGAGGAATTAAAAAAAAAAAAAGAATACAAAAACAATTCCAGGGCTGAATCTCAAGGAAATCCGCTTGCAATATTTTCTTTCCTCAATTGTTTCTCATCCTCAATTGACAGCTTGTCATTGGGGGTGATGGTAAGTGGGATAGACAGCCCAATAAAAAAATTACATATCTCATGAAATCTATGTGCAAGTCAGGACAAATCCCAGTACATCAAAGAAATTCTCCTTTGCAGGTGGGTGACTCTAAAAAAAATACTAGGTATGCGAGAGGTGTTTCTAATTAATTATCACAGGAACCCTATGTGAAGAATTGTCATTATCCTGTTTGGACAAAGTAAATGCCTGAAGCACATTGAGTATGAGGAACTTCCCTCTATCTTTCAGGGTGTTGCAGAGTTGGGAGCAGAACCTAAGTCACCAGCATCTGCATTCCCTGATTGGTGGTGGTGATGACTGAACTACTGGCTGTTGGCTGCTATTAATAAGAGTGAAAATGGCAGTAGCAGCAGGAGTAGTTGTTGTTACATACCTTGTGTTAGGCTCTAAGTACTTAACCTGCACTTCCCTGAATCCTCACAATAACAGGTATGTAGTAGTATTGCCCACCATTTTATAGATGAGAACACTGATATAGAAAGAGGATAGGAGACTTTCCTAAAGTCACACAGATAATAAGCATTGGAACTGGAACTTGACCTACACTCTGACCACAAATCTTAGGCATTGATGAATTAGTCTCCAGCAAACCAAGCTACTCCTTGCCTTTAGCTTTATACTTAGTGTCATAGCTCAGGAGACTTCCTTGTCTCCCTTGAGGGTAAACCTCAATTATTTAAGCTGGCTAGAAGTCTGTCCACAAAGACCAATGTGTATGCTTAATTTCAATCTGTTTTAAACTCATTTAGTTTTAATCTGTTTCATGGCTCATGACAATATCCCCAAATATAAGTAGATAATCATTACCCAAAGGAAAATTGAGAAGGATTATGGAAGAGGGGAAAGCATATACACCATCTTAAAGTAGACGTCACATTGATGGTAAGAAGGAGAGGATTATAAGCCCTATTTTACAGTCTTTATAACCAAGAAACAAAGAGGCTAAGTGACTTGCCCAATGTCACATGGTCAAGGAGTTTGATAAGTGAAGCTTCAAACATAATTTTGTCTATGCTAAAGCTCATGCCATTTCCAGTTCACCACATGGTTCCCCCACATGCTTAAGCTCACAGAGGTACTTTCTAGAGCTAGGTTATTTTGGACAAAGTATCTAACCTCTCTGTGCCTCACTTCTTTTATCTGTTAATAATAGAACATATCTCAGGGGGGTTGTGAAGATTAAGTGAGAATAACGCATCTCCAGGAAAACACTGGTACGCAACGACGCATAGGTTGTATACTACACTATTGCTATTTTTTTGTTTGAGTTCCTGATTTCTGTTATTTGGATTTACACTGTCCAAAATAATAGTCAATGGCCACATACAGCTATTAAAATTAAAATGTAAACTGGTTAAAATTATTTAAAATGAAATACTCAGTTCTTCACTCGCACTAATCACATTTCAAGTACTCAAAATCCACATGTAGCTAATAATTATCGTATTGTTAGGTGAAGATTTAGATCATTTTTCCACATCACAGAAAGTTTTATTAGACACAAAGAAAAAAAATCACATAGATTTTTTTAAAAAAATTAATTTAATTGTGTGTGTGTGTGTGTGTGTTCCAAAATTCATTCTTTATGCACCACACCCAGTGCTCCATGCAATACATGCCCTCATTAATACCCACAACCAGGCTCACCCAACTCCCTACCCCTCTTTCTTCCAAAACCCTTAGTTTGTTTCTCAGAGTCCACAGTCTCTCATGGTTTGTCTCCCCCTCTGATTTCCCCCAACTCACTTCTCCTCTCCATCTCCCAGTGTCCTCCGTGTTATTCCTTATGCTCCACAAGTAAGTGAAACCATATGATAATTTACTCTCTCTGCTTGACTTATTTCACTCAGCATAATCTCCTCCAGTCCCATTCATGTTGACCACATAACTTTATATATACGTGTGTGTGTGTGTGTGTGTATATATATATGTGTGTGTGTGTGTGTGTGTGTGTGTGTGTGTGTGTAAATACACGTAGGAAACTGGAAAATTGCAAATGAAACCACTGAGAATGGGATAGGGATTAAGGAGGACCTTCATGTTTTGTTCTATATGCTTTCACATTGTTTGAAAAGGTACATAAATTCGTTATTACTTTTGAAATCTTAGAAAACATAACTCTTTTAAAAAACAAACTAACTTGGGGATCTTTCCAGTACCCTTGCTGGTAGAGGATATTTACCCAAGAACTTTGCTTGGCTATTTCCTTGGTGTCTGGTACACAGCAAACATCACTGCTAAATTAAGTATTAAGTAGGAAAAAGACTCTGCTGGGGCAAGGGGCAGAAGAGTGGATTTTTTCTTTTCCCCAGATAATAAGGAGCCTTTGTAAGATACTCTTCTCCAAGGAGCAAAATAGTCCCTTCAGCCTGGCCTTGCCCAGCCCAAGAGATTCCCAAACCAAATTTAAAGCAACTCTTGAAATATCAGGCAATAAGCACATCAAGAAAATCACAAGCCATCCTATGCCCAGCAAAAGAACTTATAGCAAGTCCTTTATCATCCAAGCAAGGAGCCAAGGAGCTGGGGCCAGCCATGCTCCTATGATACCTTAGGAAGAATGTCCTGAATTATTCCATTGCTCCTCACCAAAATGGCTGATGAAGTAAAGCGAGAAAGAAAAACTCAATCTCAATAAGAACGACAGCTTCTAACTATTTGATTAAAGGAGAAAAGTTGACAATGAAGAGACTCTGACAGTTCAACTTCTGTTCAAAGAAAAAAAATGATTACTCCACAGCCCTCAATCCTCTCCCACGTCCTAACCACTACCTCCAGCTTGATCTTTTTTAGGCTATTTTCCCTCGAAAGTTTTCCTCGCCTTTTGCTATTTTGGGAGACAATAGGCTGAGGAGAAACTTGGGTAAAACACAAAGGCTCAGTAGTGATTACCAGAATGAAATTTTCCAGAAATCTTTCTTCTGATCTTTACAAATTTTAAAAGATGGTAAAACCGGATACAGCAGCAACAATCTCAAAATGAAAGCATTAAAATGTGTAGGGAAAAATTTCTTGTATCTCATCAACCATTTTACATATTTTGAGGCATCTCAATTCTTGAGGATTTGAAGCAGAATATAGAGGTGCTTAGCTAGCTCAGTCTATAGAGCATGCAACTCAGTCTATAGAGCATGCAACTCCTGATCTCAGAGTCATGAGTTCCAGCACACACACACACACACACACACACACACACACATATACATACACACGTATATATAAAGCTATGTGGTCAACATGGATGGGACTGAAGGAGATTATGCTGAGTGAAATAAGTCAAGCAGAGAGAGTAAATTATCATATGGTTTGGGTGTAGAGTTGGGTGTAGAGTTCACTCAAAATAAATTGGATATGTCAATTATATCTTAATAAAACAAAAAAAAGTTTAAAAAATAAAAAAAGAATATAATGCACTATCTCTTTAGAACCATGGTATAACTGAATGTTAGCCTAATACTACTTCTGGCTCAGTCTATCACTGAACAAGATGTTACCTGACAACACCTAATGAAAGAAGACAGATTAATTTCTTCTAGGTTAGAGAACTCAGCTGTCTACCATAGAGCACTACATTTGTTCTAACTGATGCTTACTCATAGATCCCAGGACACAGGTAGGAACAAATAATTATTTTGAAGAAATAAAAGTCCATGTGCTTCCTATCACAGTGGCTCTTAACTGAGTGTTAATACTGTAGAGACCTTGGAGAGATCATCTGAAGCAAAGCCATCTAATTTACAGATGAAGAAATTGAGGCTTTGGGATGGGAGAGAATATAGAGACCATTAGTTTCAGAACTAGAAATTAGAAACCCAGGTCTTTTTATTCCCCTCTGGTCTATTATACTAACAAAACAGTTTTGAAAGGTCAGCAGAGCACCGTGGATTAACAAACACAAAAAGTGAATTTATGGACTAGATTCTGAAGTTCTGCTGCTGAATTTGATAGTAGCAGATTATAATATTGATATTATTTTAGTCTATTTTAAGGTTATCAGGAAGACTAGGGTTGTTTATTATTATTATTTGTAAACATGCACAAAGTGAAGACTACAATCATAAGCTTTAATGAGAGTAGCAACCATTCATATGCTAAAATATATTTCACTTGTGTCCTGTTTTTCCTTCCCCTTCCCTCGGAATAAGGTTTCACTGCAGAGTCTATTCTTTAGCTATTTATTTTGTTTTAGGAGATTTTGAGCGTAAAGTTATTTTAGGTACTCATTAATATTCATAAACTAGATCCAGGTATCTTCCCCCACTCAGGTTAATGTCATAAGTAAGGTACTATCATAGTTATTTCACAATGTTTATAGGACATTGATATAAAATTAACAGTTTTATATCATTAATCAATTAATACAGTTAAGAATAATAAATACATTTCTTTTTTTTTTTTTAAGATTTTATTTATTTATTTGTCAGAGAGAGAGAGCGAGTGAGAGCAAGCACAGGCAGACAGAGTGGAAGGCAGAGTCAGAGGGAGAAGCAGGCTCCCCGCGGAGCAAGGAGCCCGATGTGGGACTCGATCCCAGGACGCTGGGATCATGACCTGAGCCGAAGGCAGCTGCTTAACCAACTGAGCCACCCAGGCGTCCCAATAAATACATTTCTATAGGGTATCACTTTTGTATCTTTTTACTTATGATAAAAGATTATTGATATGATTTTGAATAAGCTAAGCACCTCTCTTTGCCTTTATCTTCAAAATGGGAATGGTGATAATAGCACCTACCTCATAGAGTTGATATGAAAATATTAAGTGAATTAATATTTTAAAGCACTTGGAACAGTCCTTGGCAAATAATATTTGTTAAATAAATCTGTTACACAATAAAGCTCATACATGGCATCAAACTCCAAACCAAATTTAAACATCTGGGGCAGGGAATTTTCAATGTTGGCTTTACATCATAATGTCCCATGGCACATTTAAAAATGCAGATGCTCAGGCCCTACTCCAAATCTACTGAATCTGAACTTCCAGTGGAGAGAAAATTTGGGTATGTTTGTGTATGTGTGTATGAACTTGTGTGTGTGTGTGTGTGTGTGTGTTATAAAGCTTCATAGATACCTCTCATTAAGAATCTTTGGCCTAGACACTGGTGACAATGAGAGGTGATTTCTAACTTTTTTTCTGAAAGCTGAAATCTTAACTTAGAGAACTGATGCTCCTTTCTATTTTCTGTTTTAAAACTATTTATTTATTTGACAGATCGAGAGAGAGAGATATCATAAGTAGGAAGGCGGGGATGGGTGGGGAGAAGCAGGCTCCCTGCTGAGCAGAAAGCTGTATTGGGGGGGGCTTGATCTCAGGACCCTGAGGTCATGACCTGAGCCTAAGGCAGGGGCTTAACCCACTGAGCCACTCAGAGGCCCCATGATGCTCCTTTTTAATTCATTAGCATCAACCAATCCTTGTAATTTACCCCAAGTGCAAAATTCTTCTTTTTCCAAGTGCAAATTTCTTGAAGCACTTTTCTTATATGACTTCTGGTCCAGAATATGGTTGAAACATGGTTATATTTAAAGAGATGGCACATTAATTCAGCATCTCAAATAAGAATCTGGGAAGGAAGAGTTTTGGCATGTTATTTAGAATTCTATTGCCTTCTCTTAGTTTTAAGGCAAAGTTCACTGTAGTATTCCTAGTTCTACTTTTTATATCCTGTCCTAATTTGCCTTATTTGTACTGACACATATTTATAAATGCTAATTAAAAATGCATGTAGAGAAGGAAAAGGGAGAACCATGGTAACAATAAAAACAAAATTATTTGAGCATACAGACTAGAGAGTTCATAAGCCCTCCCCATAAGCCACATTGGTATTAATTAAACCCATGTTGGTCTATATTGAGTTTACAACTCTGAGACACCAGACAAAAATACATTTCCATGGGGCTGGTTAGTCTAGGCATTTATGTAACTGACAAAATCAACTTGCTCTGCCCCATCAGATTTGTCAGTCAAAATATCGACAGCTGCTCTGAGAACACATTTGGGTTTAGTCAGTATCATAGTTGATGCTAGTAGGTTTTGCTTTAGAGAAGTGTTACTCAAGAAATCAAATATAATTTTGGATATAAAATAGTTAAAGATAATAAGCAACAAGGGTTGGATGTGGTAAGCAGGCAGGATCGCTTGGGAAACAGATGAAGGCGTGTTCTGGCATGAGAACAAAGGCAATTGCCTCACTGAAATGCTAGGCAGAAGCAAAGAAGAGATAGAATTCTGAGAGCGGGGAGAGAAAGGAAAATTTTGGCATCAATGTTTCAAAACTGAATGCCTTTCAGGTTTCTGTGCCAATATATTTCAACCTGCTTCCCATCCAAAATCTTCACACCTCCTTTCACCTGTATTCCCTGTCTCTCATCACCAGTAACTTGCAATGTTCAGCTAATTCCACCTCCCTTTTACATGTTGTGTAAAAATAGTAATAATTGGAAAACCAGCTCAAGGAACTCCCTTCCAGAGAGGGAAAGCAAGGAATGAGGGTAAAAGAAAGAGACACAAACACAGATAAACCCGAAAACAGCCAGGTATCCTACATGGTTAACAAATTTGTTAATTTATTTTATTTTTAGATTTTATTTATTTATTTGAGACAGAGTGAGAAAGAGAGAGCACAAGAGGGGGAGAATCAGACTCCCACTGAGCAGGACTCCAGAATCATGACCCAAGCCAGAGACCGCCGCTTAACTGACTGAGCCACCCAGGTGTTCATGGTTACCAAATTTAATACAACTCCTGCCTAAGGCAACATCTTCTATGAAACAGGTCTTAATCACTGCAACTTGTAAAACAAAAATTAAATTAAAACAAAGTACAGTAAACACACACACACAATTTCTTTAAACAACTCTGGCAACACAACTTCACTGACAGCATTTTACACAAAAGGGATAGTTTTATGTATTTGACCACTGAGAGTTTTATGTTTTGCAATGTCCTTCATATTTATCTATTCTGGCTCCTCTCCAAGTTTGACAATAGGTTACCCTCTTGAGACCATAGTCACAGACTTTGATTTTTCTCAAAATAGATTTAGTTCAGACTCCCTGCTCCCCCATGCCTTGCTCCACTTCTTGCCCTGGCAGTTAGTAGAAAGGGATGCCTAACCAGAGTGTGAAACTAGTGATTTTTAGGATGAGATGCCAATAAGAGAAATTTATATGAGTCTGAAAGAAATTAACTAATATAAATAATCACCTAAACATGAGATTAGGTATCCAATCACCCAGGAGACCTTTTTATAACCACTAGTTTTCATCAAAATCCATTATAGCAGCTCCATTACATGTCAAAATAGAAATCAAACAGTATTGTCTCTCTGTGTATATCATTTGAACTCTCAAATCCATTCTTTTCTAGTTGACCTTTCTAATTATTTAAATTGGACCTGATGCTCATCAAGGGCTAGGCATTCCATTACCATCAGGTTTTGGTTTTGTTCTGTTTTATTTTGTTTTTCAATCAAATCTAATTACAGTATTGAACTGCCTATTTCATCTTCATAGTTTTGTTTCCAGAAAACTACATAGCATAAAACATGCAATCCTCTAATTTCAAAATGTTTTCTTTACATGGTCAGTAGGTTTTAGAAACTCAACAGGTTTGATTTCCTTTTGACTAAAAGGGAAGTGGCTGACAGGTGACTGAGGGGCACAATTCCTACCCGTTTAGTAGTTATTCAGACCGAGTGGCTCCAAACATTTTTCAGAAGGGTTGAAGCAGAGCATTGTTCAACACTTTCCATGAAGCATATTGAAGTTCTCTCAGCCTTTAGTTGCAATGGTCTTGGTAAGTATATAATGAAGATAAACATAACCAGCTCCTTGATTAGATGCTTTGGCACAGAGATCAAAGATGGAAATGTGAAGTCTTCAAAGACCAGCCCTTAATTTTGCTGGCAAAAAGGCCTAGATCATATGTTGCTAATAGGAGTTAGAGCCTAATACCATTGTTTAGTGTGGGGCGTATGGTCAAAATTGTAGCTGATGTTAAACCAGATTCTTCTTTAGCGATAAAGCAGAAACCAAACTCTTCCAACATGAAATGCATTTCCAGTACCTCAGTTTTTGGTCAGTCAACAGACTGTCATGAAGCATGTCCTTATCATGCATATTCACATTTACCTCTGGAGCAGACAACAATTGATAATTATCTGCCAACAATTTACAAACATTTTTGCTCTTGGTTGTCAAGATTTCACTTCCAGATAAAATGCACTTGATCCTAGTCCTGCATTTTTAAGCTTTGAAGTAATTAGGCAGAAAACTGCCTGTGTGATTACCCTCATTAAAATATTTGGCTTTCATCACGGAAACTGACAAGGCAGCTCCCTCACTTGGTGCTGAGTTATGTTCATACTTCAGGAAAAATGACTTGTTTAGTGTGTCAACTCTTCCCTTCTGTGGGAACACCCTCTTCACTTTGTCAATGTCATCATCTAAATTGAGTTAATTCTAAGAGATATACATATATATTTTTTTTTCCTGGAGGAAAGGGAAAAATAAACCTGCAAAATGGCTCTAACTTTGTTCTGTAAGCTTCTTTTGTTTCCAATATATACAGTCAACAAATTTACTCTGTGTATCTAAGTATGAATGACATTTGTTTAAAAAAAATTGGCCAATTTTCTCTCATTGACAGCAAAGGGAGGAAGAGGGAGAGGTAAATTTCTAAATACATTCAGATAACATGCTGTTCCATGGCTAGAATTTGAGGGATCTAATTTAAGATAACTACAAAACTGGCCCTGAAAGAGCAACCTATTAATAAAAAATAACTCCTGCTTCTTGTTCCATTGTTTAGTTCATTAGTCATTTATGAAGCAGCTACTATGCATTAGATGCTGTGTCTCGTGCTAGAGATACAATGATGAAAAGCCCCAGTTCCTTCCTCATAATAGAAAGATCCTATGATTCAGTGCAAGGGAAGCTGCTAGATGGAAGTAGCTAAATTATGACTTGGCATAGGAAATAGGCCAGAGAAGAGAATTGACTAACAATTATTCTTGGATGTAGGTAAGTGGTCTCAGTGTCATTTACTGAGTTGGCTGGGAAACTGTAATCATGGTAGCAAGGACTTAACTATGTTTGCTAAAGCCTGACTGTGTTCATCATATATGAAGTGTCTTTGCCTTAGCCAAACCTACATTGTCACTGTTTCTATAATTTGCTCTTTACTAAATAGTACAATAAAATCCAAGCAATAACATCAGTTCAGACATTTAGCCAGGCCAAAAATTCACTAGTTCCACATAACTTACTAGCGAGCTTAAAGAATGTACAGTAAAACCTTCATTAACTAGAATGCTTGGTGAATAAGATGTTGTAGGTAATTGAACTGTCCAATCAAAAGTTGAGAAGAAAGCATTTTTGTTATTTTTAACTCTTGTTGAAAATTATTTTTAAATTCTCAAGGCAAATTTCTAGCTCAAGTGAGAGAAATCTAGTATAAAGCTTTGAGTTTTTACTGACAGTGATGATCACTCACTCAGGACTTCATGGTCATCACCGTGCATATCAGAACCCACTTTTCTTTTCTTTTTTTTAAGATTTTATTTATTTATTTGACAGAGAGATCACGAGTAGTCAGAGAGTCAGGCAGAAGAGAGAGATGGGGAAGCAGGCTCCCTGCTGAGCAGAGAGCCCTATGCCGGGTTGGATCCCAGGACTCCAGGATCATGACCTGAGCTGAAGACAGAGGCTTTAGCCCACTGAGCCACTCAGGCACCCCAGAACCCACTTTTCAGAGAAGGAAATGGAAAATTAGAATGTCTAAGACCATGGCTTGAGATATTTAATTAAATATTTAAAAATACTTTCTAGAAGCCATTAAAAAAAAATGAATTCCTGATACTAGCTTGCTTGGGGTTTAGCCTCTTCTCCAAATTAAATGAATCGTCATCATCATCACCATCACCATCATAATGTATTCTGTTAATTTAGTGTTTTAGAGTCTGGTAAAATACTAACTAAACTTAAACTAATGCTACTTAAATTTTGGCAAATAAAAAGAAATCATATATAGACCCTAAGATCTAAAAGGAGTGTCACTTTTTTTTTTTTTTTTTTTTTTTTTACAGAGGAGGAAAGAGGTCCAGGGGAAGTGAAAGTGACTTAGCTAAAGTCACGCAATAAATCTTAGAGCTGAGAATCACATTCAGATTTCCTCTTTCAGAATTCAGGGTTTTATCTATATGCACACTGCTAATGATAAGTTATCTGAGGTTGTTTTCTTTTCTCCCAAAAAAAGGATTAGTCTTGATGATCTTAATTGTTTCTTCTAACCCTAAATTTCTTCATTTCTTCAAATCAAGAAAGACTGCAATTATCATACCTTTATAATACTTTTTTTTAACCAGTTCAAAGGTGTGGGTTTTATAATGACCAAGTATATTTTTGGATTTTACATAGTACCTCAAATTATACAGTGCAACCCAGGGTGCTAAAACTAGTCAGAAACCTCCTTTTATCTCAGAGGAGCATTGAAATGGAACTTTGAAAGGCCATCACTGCTCCCTCCCATAGCTGCTGTTCTTTGATTGAAATGCAAATTTTTTTCAAGAATATCTATTAGTGCTAAGAAAAATTCCAGTGTATTGGAGGTGAGAATATATGCTTTCTTAATATGACATTTTATTATTTTTAGTTGGAGCTCTTTAAGTCAGAAATAATACAAATAGGAAAATTAGTGATTTGGCTGTGATGTTCAGAAAGAGACCTGCCATTTTTCTTTCAAAATTAAAATGACTGAGGTGTTTGCTAATTTATCCTCTAAATCAGTTTTCTTAGCCACACAAACAATAGATATTTAAATTACAGGAAAATGTTGCTTTATTATTTTATATATATATATATATATATATATATATAATTTATTTATTTATTTGACAGAGAGAGATCACAAGTAGGCAGAGAGGCAGGCAGAGAGAGAGGAAGGGAAGCAGGCTCCCTGCTGAGCAGAGAGCCCAATGCGGGACTTGATCCCAGGACCCTGAGATCATGACCTGAGCTGAAGGCAGCGGCTTAACACACTGAGCCATCCAGGCACCCCAAAATGTTGCTTTTTTAAAGTTAAAAATTTCCTCTTTCACCTTTGAAAAAAAGAAAAGTGGGCCTAATTGAATGCAGAAGTGTTTTAAGGCATTTTGGTTGCTCTTCCTCTGGCCAACTACCAAATAAATGGCATATAGGCAAACCCACTGAGTTTTTCGGTAAAAGCTGGCATGATTTAGTGAGACTGAGTACTTTTACCACAAAGGTTTTGAAGTTGTAACTATTGGCATTCCTAAAAAATATTTTTAAAGGATATTTGACTGTATATTAAACCCACACATGAATCCAGTTTCTAAGTAGCCACCTTTTAGTCTTTAATATAAATTCATAAAATAGCAAAGGCTACGATTAGAAGCAATTGTACTTAGCTGCTACACATGGATATGTATCTTTGCATTTCTCATTTTATTTTTACTATTGTCAAAACATTCACTGCACAATGCCAAAAGTAATAAAAGAACCAAAGTTATCTTATTATAACATTGAAAGGACTGCCAGTGTCATGTATGCTATATAGGTCAAGCTGTATACTATTAGACACTGACTATATAGAATTGATATGATATGCCTGACATGATTTCACCACTAAAATATTCATATTGTATCACTGCTTGGCCTTTTGGCTAAGATCAAGTGTAAAATATTCACATTCATATAATAATAAGTAGGCCTATAATGACATGGTAATGGGTTATTGATTTCAGAGACAGTAGTCAAGGAATATTCATACTTTTCACTCAAATATTTGTTTATAAATGTGTAATTTATGAAGCAAAGTGATAAATTCAGTCAATATCTCTTTTAAGATATTTTACCTGTTTCTTTTTGGTCATATCTACATTGACAGGCAGATAATTCAGGCTAAAAAGATATCCAGGTTAGGACCTGAGTTATCTAGATCAGTATTCTCCAAGAGACTCCATGATGATAAGTATGTTCCATACCTGCACTATTCAGTATGATGGCCACCAATCACATGTCTACTGAGCACATGACACGTGACTAGCATGACTGAAGAACTGAGATTTTATTTTTGCTTCAGTGAATTCAAATTTAAATGTAAATAGCCATATGTGGCTGGTGACTACCATATTGAACAACACAGATTTAGATTTTTTCATGTAGAATAGTGTCAACCAATCAGGGCATATTGTGGTTCAGACCAGGGAGGAGTCTTGAAGGGAATCTAGGTATTGTGCTATGGGTTTCACTTACATTATCTCATTAAATCTTAGAAGCTAAGGGCAATAATAAAAGTCCTGGCACAAAGTACTCAAAACACTGTGGTTGTTATTATTATTTAACAAACTCTGAATCTTCTACTAATTTTGGGTTATGTAGACAGTTTTAATGTCAGTAGAGCTGTTTCAATGTGTGGCAACTAAAAAAGGGCAAAACTGGAAAAGAATAAAAGTTCAGGTGCATGAGAAAACGATTCAACTTTTTTCCTCCTCCTGACATATTATGCCAGGGTGGAAAATTGGAGAGTAAATTCTTATCAGGGCAGTATAGGAAGGGTTTTTTTTTTTTTTTAAGATTTTATTCATTTATCTGACAGGAAGAGACCACAAGCAGGCAGAGAGGCAGGCAGAGATAGAGGTGGAAGCAGGCTCCCCGCTAAGCAGAGAGCCCAACATGGGGCTCTATCCCAGGTCCCTGGGATCATGACCTGAGCAGAAGGCAGAGGCTTTAACCCACTGAGCCACCCAGGTGCCCTAGTATAGGAAGTTTTAAAAGACAGCTGAAGGCATTTTAAGACCTATGAGAGAAGCAGGAGTTTTCATATGCTGTGGTGAGAGGGGTTCTGAAAATATAGCCAGCTAGGAAAGAAAAAAAAAAAAAAAGCATTATAAGTAATTCTTTCAGGCAGCTCTACCAGAAACATAGTCACTCCCTTTATTTTTTTAACAGCTGCTCCCAGGTTCGTGCAATGGTCTTTTGCTGACCAAGAGTTCCATTCCAGAGAACAGTATGACACAGACTCCTGGCTTTCCCCCAATATACCCATTTGTTTTGAGATGAGAGAATTCCAGATTCTTAGCTGAGCTTATGGGTTACCCAGCATAAAGACTATTTCCCAGTCTTCCTTGTACCTACTTGTGGTTAGGAGACTAAGTCCCAGTCGAAGAGATATAAGTGGAGGTAGAATATGCAAATTATGGGAAATTTCCTTAAAGGGAGAAGTTTGCCCTTCTCTTCCCTTTCTGCCTTATTGGCTAGAATGCAGACATGATGGCTGGAGGAAGCCCTCTTTGACTACAGGCTACCTTTCAGAATGAAAGCCAGCTACAGGAGAACTGTAAGATCAAAGGGCTAGACAATACCAGCCCTGTTATGTCATTCTGCACTTGAATGCATGAAAGAAAGAGCACATTTTATTTAAGCCACTCTTATTTAAGGTGTTCTGTCACTGGCACCTAAACGTAATTCTAACAAATCATACATGTTCTAGCATAGACTATATAAACATCTCTCTCCAGTGAACAAATGTCCCAAAGTAGAATTTCTTCAGGTTTACCGCTAACAGAGGGTACTCAAATAAGAATTTAGAGTACTTTGAAACTCATCTTATACAAGATTTAGAGGAGTAGTCAAAAAATCAAAGGACACATAAAGATGGCCTATCAATAAAATGCAGAACTATGTAGGGGATGGAAAATGCAACACCGTCTTATAGCAACTATCTGTTGGACAGCAATAAAAATGGAAAATGGAAAGCTATATTTTTCAGCATACTTAAGTCTTGCTTCTAAAAGCTTTCTTGGGGTGCCTGGGTGGCTCAGTCGGTTAAGTGTCCAACTCTTGGTTTTGGGTCAGTTCATGATCTCAGGGTCATGATCTTGGGGTCATGATATGGAGCCCTGCATCAGGGTGCATGCTCAGTATGGAGCCTGCTTCAGATTCTCTCCCTCAGATCAATCAATCAATCAATCAACCTTTAAAAAAATAAAAAGCTTTCTTTACCCATAGATGAGATATTTAAGTTCATCATGCAGCACCTATGGACAAAAATAGGATTTATTTCCCTCACTTGATGCTAGTTAAACTTTGATGAAGACTATCTGTTATAGAAAATCGGTTATTGGGGGCGCCTGGGTGGCTCAGTGGGTTAAGCCGCTGCCTTCGGCTCAGGTCATGATCTCAGGGTCCTGGGATCGAGTCCCGCATTAGGCTCTCTGCTCAGCAGGGAGCCTGCT
>NC_081575.1:42387016-42474670 GCF_022355385.1 Mustela nigripes
CTTGTGATTTCTCTCTGTCAAATAAATAAATAAAATCTTTAAAAAAAAAAAAAAAAGAAAATCGGTTATTGGGCAAACAAGGCAAGTGCCTGCTGGCAGGGTGGGAAAGCAAAGCAGCCAAAAGTCTCCTAACAATTTTACCCTATTAAAATGAGGATGATTCCTTATATAGCTATTCTTTGAAGGACCAATCAGTATTTCATTTTAGGGAGAAAAAGATCATTAATCAGGACCATTATTAGGACAACTCAGTTATTTTAAATTGAACAACTATTTGGTTTATTATTTTTAAGAATTAAGAACTTTTACAGTTTTTGGCCAAAGTATTCCCACAGGCCTATAAAAAGAAATCAATAGTTTTCCCCAAATTAATACTGGATTCATTATTCAGAGTACAGAGAGTACTTAATTTTCAAGAGTCATGTGTGGGTATTGATATTTCAACTATATAGACGTAACTTTATTTACTGTAGTAAAAGCATATTAATGTTGATTTATTTAAACACTTCAGTGAAGTGGCAGTTCAGTTTAATCAAATACCATCCTAATTGGGTTATGTTTGATTTAAAAGTTTCAAAAGACTATTATAAGATTTATTAAAGGCTGAATTTAGAAAAGTTATAATCATTAAAATTTACATTATGTGCTGAGGCTATACTGAATTTAGTGGCAAATTTCCAGGCAGCAGACCTTTTAAAAGACCAATTGTCTGTGACTGTGTAATTCCCTGTGTGCTGAGTGGGTCTTGCCATTGACTTGCAAATATCAATTAGAACACTGCCCAGAAATAAGTGAAATCATATGATAATTGACTCTCTCTGTTTGGCTTATTTCACTCAGCATAATCTCTTCCAGTCCCGTCCATGTTGCTACAAAAGTTGGGTATTCATCCTTTCTGATGAAGGCATAATACTCCATAGTGTAAATAGAACACATCTTCCTTATCCATTCGTCTGTTGAAGGGCATCTTTGTTCTTTCCACAGTTTGGTGACCGTGGCCCTTGCTGCTATAAACATTGGGGTACAGATGGCCCTTCTTTTCACTACATCTGTATCTTTGGGGTAAATACCCAGGAGTGCAATTGCAGGGTCATAGGGAAGCTCTATTTTTAATTTCTTGAGGAATCTCCACACTGTTCTCCAAAGTGGCTGCACCAACTTGCATTCCCACCAACAGTGTAAGAGGGTTCCCCTTTCTCCACATCCTCTCCAACACACGTTGTTTCCTGTCTTGCTAATTTTAGCCATTCTAACTGGTATAAGGTGGTATCTCAATGTGGTTTTCATTTGAATCTCCCTGATGGCTAGTGATGATGAACATTTTTTCATGTGTCTGATAGCCATTTGTATGTCTTCATTGGAGAAGTCTCTGTTCATATCTTCTGCCCATTTTTTAATATGATTGTCTGTTTTGTGTGTGTTGAGTTTGAGCTGTTCTTTATAGATCCTGGATATCAACCTTTTGTCTGTACTGTCATTTGCAAATATCTTCTCCCATTCCGTGGGTTGCCTCTTTGTTTGGGACAAGGGGAGATGGAGAGGAGAAGGGAGTTGAGGGAAATTGGAAAGGGAAGTGAACCATGAGTCACTATGGACTCTGAAAAACAATCTGAGGGTTTTGAAGGGGCAGGGGGTGGGAGGTTGGGGGAACCAGGTGGTGGGTATTAGAGAGGGCACGGATTGCATGGAGCTCTGGGTGTGGTGCAAAAACAATGAATACTGTTACTCTGAGGGACGCCTGGGTGGCTCAGTTGGTTGGACGACTGCCTTCAGCTTAGGTCATGATCCCAGAGTCCCAGGATCGAGTCCCGCATCAGGCTCCTAGCTCCATGGGGAGTCTGCTTCGCTCTCTGACCTTCTTCTTACTCATGCTCTCTCTCACTGTCTCTCTCTCAAATAAATAAATAAAATCTTTTAAAAAAATACTGTTACACTGAAAAGAAATTAAAAAAACAAAACAAAAAAAGAACACTGCTCAGAGCATAGACAAAAACAACAACAACAACAAAACAAAACAAACAAACAAAAAAACCAAAACAAACAAACAAAAAAGCACACCAAAACCCCAAAACTAAAACCAAAACCAAAAACCCTAAAATATAGGAGAAGGGGGGGTAGAAAGAGTATTGCTATATGTTTGCATATTCCTTCCTTCTTTCCTTACTTCCTTCCTCCCTTCCTCCTTCCCTTCTTTCCTTCATCTTTCTTTCTTTCTCTCATGGTCTTTCTTCCCTCCCTCCTTCCCTCCCTTCCTTCCTTCCTTCCTTCCTTCCTTCCTTCCTTCCTTCCTTCCTTTCCTAAATCTACATCTTATAACTGTCAGAGTGCCAGCTAAAATTATAACTTTTTGGAAGTTATATCAGCATGCTCACTCCTAACAACTCTTTTCCAGATGGGCCATATATTACAAGTACAAAATGCCACACATCTATAAAACTTGAAAAAATGTGATTATTGAGACGGAAGGGGTAGCCACATAATTTAAAATTTCAGGATTCTTGGACAATGTTGTATTCTATAGGCGGGACCATGGTAAGTTTTTATTAAGGGGAGGAGCAAGAAGAAGTTCTCAGTGTAAAAGAGGATTTCAGAATGAAATGCAAAAGAAGTGTTTGTTTTCGTCAAGGGTAATATACAATCCCTATGATGTAGACATTATTCTCTAGTTTTTAGTTTCGATGATAGAAGCATTAAGTCTCTAAACCTGTGATGCCTAACAGGGTAGCCATTAGCCTAATAACATGTGGTTATTTTGAACTTGAAATGTGACTAGTGTAACCAAGTTACCACATTCTTAATTTAAATTAATTTTTATTATTTAAATTGCCACTTGTTTCTACTGATTACTGTATTTGTGAAGATTTAGCAGCTTCATCTAATTCTACTTTGTTTTGTCTTTAAGACTGCTTCATAGGTGGTCTAAACCTATACTGTTTAATATGACAGCCATTTGTTGCTTGTGGCTATTGAACCCATGAAATGGGCCTAGTCCAAATTAAGATACAGTGCAAAGTAGATTTCTAAGTATTAATGTAAAAAAGAAGAATGTACTATATCTCATCAATAATTTTTATATTGATTACTTGGTAAAGTTATGATTTTTAAAAAATACTTATTTATTTAACTGAGAGATAGAGATCACAAGTAGGTAGAGAGGCAGGCAGAGAGAGGGAGAAGCAGGCTTCTTGCTGAGCAGTGTCCCCAATGATGTGAGGCTCAATCCCAGGACCCTGAGATCATGACCTGACCGGAAGGCAGAGGCTTAACCCACTGAGCCACCCAGGTGTCCCTAAAGTTACGATTTTTAATAATATATTGTGCTAAATAAATTAAGTTTAATTTCACCTGTTTTATTTTCTTATTTTTCTAATTTGGCTATCAGAAAAATTTTAATTACATATTAACTCACATTATATTTCTGGACATAGCTGCTATAAACAAATCAGGCCAATGATTTAGTTCATTAAGCATGAAAAAATATCATCAGTAAAAAAAAACACTGAAGTAGCACTGTGAAATTTTATAATTCTTTGACTAGTCCATCATTTAATGAATTCTTTCCTTAGCCTGTGCTTTATGACACATGCCATGAAAACCTCATTAATATCTTATGGGGAACTAACTTGCCCCCCTATAGCTATGCTTCCTTTCCTTCCACTTCCTCTACCTAGACTGTCATAATGGACACAACTTCCTGGTATGCTGTCTCCATTCCTCCCTCTCCTGCCACAATGTCTCCTTACCTCCTCATTTCTGCATTAGCATTGATCTCAGTAGTGGTCTGTGAAGTTGTTTCTTTTTCTTTCTTTTTTTTTTTAAAGATTTATTTATTTATTTATCAGAGAGAGAGAGGGAGAGAGAGCGAGCACAGGCAGACAGAATGGCAGGCAGAGGCAGAGGGAGAAGCAGGCTCCCTGCTGAGCAAGGAGCCCGATGTGGGACTCAATCCTAGGACGCTGGGATCATGACCTGAGCTGAAGGCAGCCAATTAACCAACTGAGCCACCCAGGCGTCCCTGTGAAGTTGTTTGTAAAGCAAATCCATCAGGCTGTTGAATCACCATTCTTTTTTAATTTTTTTTCTTTTAGAGAGGGGAGAGAGAGGGGTGCAGGTAGAGAGAGAGGGAGAATCTTAAGAACCCTGCATGGGGTTCAATCTCACAACCCTCAGATCATGACCTGAGCCAAAATCAAGAGTCAGATGCTTAACTGACTGAGCCACCCACGGGCTCCTGAATCACCATTCTTTAATTGGATTTGCTGTATTCTGCCATCTCTTTTTCTCTCTTCTCTTTTCCTCTAATCTTTCGATTTACAGAAAGACAATTTCTTTTTCTCAGATTAACCATGTTTTAGGCATGAATCAACACTCCAGATTACCTATGATTGCCATCCAATCTTTCTTGGTGATAGAAACTGACAGTTGTTTTTCAGTTAGCATCCTTTCTATCATATTTTCTGTTTTCCCAAAGCGTGATGACTGAATTGAAGGAGAATACATGGCTTGCTCATAAATCCTAAAGTGCTCACTCTGAAAAAAAAATTAGGCTAAATCTGGTACTTTTAAATAGGAAAAGCTCTTGTTAGCATTGGAGACATGCAGATGAGGAGTCATTCACACTTAATTACTTCTAAAACCTTCTCTCTAGAGCATAGGAATCCTACATAATTAGCCCCTGGACTAAAACAATAATACCCAAGCTAATAAAAAGGAAATATTTCATGGAAGTGAATTCCCCTTCTTGCCAAAAATAAATGAAGAGATGAATTACTTAAAACAAAATAAAAACCATTTTCTGTTTTTATTGGCTGAAACAGCATACTGATTTTACAGAGCAAAATGGCATACCAAACGTACATAGAGAATTCAAAATTGAGGTCTGAAAGAAAAAGAAGTCTGAAGTAAATGCAAATTATCAAAGTTGTGATAATATTTTGTTATAATAATAGATGGTGTCTATTAAATACGTATCATTTTCCAACCCAAAATTAAGATATTCAAATGAAGTTCTAACTTAAAAAAAAACTGTACATAGAAGAATATCTAACTCCCTGCACATAGTGAGAAATGAATGCCACCAGAAACACCTCCCAATCCCCTTGTTCCCTGCTACTTGCTGTCATTCCCTCATACACGTGTCTGTGCACATATGCATGCGCGTGCACGCACATACACACACACACACCCACACACACACACACACACCCACATACCTCCTGTTCTTTCTTTAAATAATATAGAATGAAGGAGCCCATCCAGCTATTACCTGGGAGGAGAATTATATTAAAGAAATCTCAACCTTACCTCTTGGATTAAGTTTTAAGTTACAATTCTCTAGCAGAGACCATAGCTCAAGCTAGATGAAAATCTAGACAGTTGCTTTTTAAAATTAAGTTGTAATTATATACATTATAGTAGTGAAGTTCTCAATGTGTTAATCCATTCTTCTCCCAAGTTTGGTGAGCATCTTTATGACCATTACTTTGAACTCTTTATTAGGTAAATTACTTATCTCCATTTCACTAGGGTTTTTTTTTCCCCCCCTCTGAGGTTTTATCCTGTTCTTCTTGTGGGGGGTTGGAGAATATACTCTTCTGTTGCCTCATTTTGCTTGACACTCTGTATTTCTTTCTATGCATTAGGCAAAATGGCTAATACTTAGTGTTAAGTTGTGGCCTTGTGTAAGAAATGAAACTTTTCTTTCAACGTTGATCTAGATCTTGGTTGTTCATGAAGCCTTTGTGATTGTCTAAGCAGCCTGATTTATTCTTGATAACCCTCAGTTGTTGAGGGTATGCCAAGACATCAGTGCTCCAATGGGGGGGATTTCACCTAGCACCAGTTTCAGGCTGATTGGAAGTGAGACCTACAGGCATCAACCTTTAAAGTATGCTGGTGTATACAGTTCTCTTGGACCACAATCATAAACACTGCTACCCTCCAGACTAGGCAATCTGGACAACAGTCATAAAAATCAGGACTTCAGACAAGTGTATATAAGTTCCTTTCTGGGAGTTACCAGTAAGGTGTAGCAAGGCCAAGGGAGAATGCAAAAATAGGATCCTCCAATCTACATTCCCTGACAGCCTTTAGATGTGTGGCAGACCTGAAGATTACCCCTCAGGCTAAAGCTCTGGGACAAGTAAATAAGCCTTTTCACAGAAAGACTGGGGTATGTTTGAGTCTGCTGTCTGTGTAGTACCTTTTCGATAATAGCCTGCTAAGAACTATATATCTGATGTTTACAGTGTTGTGGGACCCAGAAGCACAAGCGCCACTGGCCACCATTGTCATGTGATCAGGGAGCATCCCCTTTGTGTATTGTAGCCAGCTCTAGCAGGCTAAGGGAGAATGCAGGGCTGGAGTGTGCTTACTGATGATTTGAAAGTAGAGGGAGAGTGAAAAATGGACCAGCAAGTGCCTCTGGCCCCCAGGGAAAGTCCAAAAGGCCCTCACCCCCCTTGCAGATGGTTTAAGATGAGCAGATAAATCTCCTTCTCATACAGGCTCTGCACTCAGCAGGGAGTCTGCTTGAGATTTTCTCTCTCTCCCTCTGTTCCCCAACCCCATGCTTTCTCTTTTTTCTCTCTCTCTCCCAAATAAATAAATAAATCTTAAAAAAAATCTCCTTCACATAGAGTTCAGGCTGTTTTTAAACTGTAGCTTTTATGCTAGCCTTTGGGGCAAGTGAGTATGTGCATGAGCCCTTTGAGGGAAGTATCTCAGTTCCCCACAGTTCCTTCAGTCTCCTGGACAAGAGCCCTGTTTGTTTTCAAAGCCAGACATTTTGTGGGCTCATCTCTCCACTATAGGCCCCAGGGGATGAAGTGCCTGATGTGGGGCACCACTCCCTTACTCCTCAGGGAGAAGCTCTGATTTCTGAGACCACTCCCAACTGTGGGTTGCCACATTGGGAGAGTTGTGCTTTTTGATGGGACTAAGTTTTTGCTGTCCTACCCCATCTCCACGTGGCCCTTTTACACTTTGTTGTGAAGGAGATATTCAGATACTTCCTAATATGTGAAAGGAACCACACCGGGAATCTTTAGATATTCATGAATGAAGAGAGAGGGCAGGATGAGAATTATGATCATGTAAAAGGATTTGATGAGATAAATGGGAGGAAGGAGAAGGGTAAGGGGGATAAAAAAAAATGCCCCAGAGACAAATTGCTTGTGTTGGTCCTTTTACTATGTCTGGTACCAAAAAGAAAAAAAAATCTTAATTCTTATGAGGGTAAACAAAGCAGTGTGGAGAATAGACAATGAAAGATGGATGGCATCTAATAGAGAAATAACTAATAAGAATACAAAAAGATATAACATTGTGCTCAAACCCACCAGTAAACAAGACTTACATGGCATTCTGGTGGTCACCAAAGTGTTATATTTAAAATTATAACAAAGGTTTTTAGTGAATCATATATAATTTATTTGTTTTTGGAATGAACTGGATACATTTCAGGGACTGGACAAAGACAAGAATGAGAAACAGAGAAGAATAAGCACTTGGATTCATCAAGAGGAAAGAAATGGGTTCAGTCTGGAATTTTAGAATTACTGCTAGTGATATCTATATGAACTGGTAACTGGAGTTTTTAGGTAAATATTAAGAACCAAGTAAACCAAGTTGTAATTCAAAGAGAAATTAAGTACCTGAACATCCTGGGAGATGAGATGGGTCAATTGTGGGACATAAAAAATTCCCTCCTTGATCAGACTAATACTATTTATAGTATGTATGTATTCATAAATACATATTTATGTATGTTTTGCCTCAACACATATTTACTTTCTATGTATTTTTCCAAAGAAACACGTATATGAAGGTCATGCAATATCTAAAGTAAGAACAGCTTTACATCTGTAGCAGGGAATACATTTACCTACCCAAATTTTAACAATAGTGGTTAAACTATGCACATGAGTAACTTAAGCCTGCCATATACTAGGGAGTCTTTAAGGGCTTGGAAGACTTAATAATTCTTAATAATTCAGCTTCTTTTTAAGTAGTATCTAATTTAAGGAAGGAGTAAGGCTCTTGAGAGAAGTATTCAAGTTTTTCATAGTTACTAAGTTTTCAAAGTAGAAGACATCAAAAGTTTAGTCAAAATACCATCTTCAAAAAGTAATTTTTTAACCTAAGTAATAAATGCTCATACTTTAAAAAGTCAGCTGGTACTACTGGGCTTATAATGAACAGTCCTCTGTACCACCCTCTCCAAAAGCAAACTACGTTCAATTCTTTGTTCCATTTCTTCTGGTGTTAACCAATACATATCTAAATTATACATTTATCACATTTTAACATTTTTTCCAGTTTTAAATAGATTGGCAGACTTCCTATTATAAGCTGAGAATTGAGCTTTCCTTAGTGTTTTCCTCACCTAATGCATACAACACATTTAGGTTAAATCAATTCAGTGTTTACATTATTATGACAGTATAACATTATTAATAGCTGAGTTACCCAGTTTATTATGATTACCTTTCCTTTCTTGTATGACTCTTGTCAAGCACCACATTGGGTACAGAAATTAATTAAAATAAAATCTTAAAAAAAGAAGTTAATAAAAGAGGGAGGATGGAAGAAGGAATTGAGACCTGAATACAAAAGGTTTTAGGACGGTGCTCCCCAACCAGAGCACTTGTTTGCCAGGAATGGATTCCAGGTAAGCCAACATATCAATCCCTACCATCCTTAAGATGGTTGAGCAGAGTCTGAAGCAGCTAGGGTTTGTGGCTAGTCTCTTCTTATATCCCAAGAGTCACAAATATATTTTCCTTTTCTCTATGTGCTTTGATGTGAAAACAAGATGACAATCGTTGTCTTTAAAAGATCAGGGGATGTCTATAAGCAGAAGTTGACCCAGAACCCATCTATGGGTATATTGGGAAACACAGGAACTGTCATCACCATTAAGGACACAGAAGACAGAGAACTCGTGTTCTTTGCTGCTGTGCAAGGTTGCAGTTGAAGATGTCACTGATTTTGCCTAATTGTCATTTGTTTCATTGCATTGAATTGGTTTTCCTTTATTAGTAAAAACTTCCTTTAAAGGAATTTCCACAGTTTAATCCATATGTTTACTCTAATATTTCCATTGCATCCTCTCTAGCTTCTTTGTGTAAGTTCATTATCGTTAGTTTTGCCCCTTTGTATTATTTACTAAACTAATCCATATTTTCTCTTGCTAATATTTGTAAATTTGGAGATATTTGGAGATCTTTAGACTGCCCCTAAGCCAAGTTATATGCATTTTGTTCCTTTAATCATCACTATAAATTATTCTCTCTGTCCTCAAACCAAGGAAAGCCCATTTTCCTCATTCTATTCAAATATGACATTTTCCCTTGTCATGACATCATAGCTTATAGGCATTGATCTGACCTTACATTGCCTTTCTGTCTCTTTTAACCTGATACTTCAGTAAAGTCAGAAGTGGATTCAGAAGGACAAATTTCAAAGAACACATCCCTGCAGGGAAACAAAAATGCATATAGAAAGCAGAGATGTAAAGAAGGAGCTAGGAGTTAATGCAAAATGTAGATAATTAATCTTCCACTATGACCAGGACACAGGGCACTGGAGGTTCAGTCACTAATCATGTACCTAGAAGGAGATTTTATAGCCACTATGCTCTTCAACCAAAATGGTATGATGGGATACAAAACACCCTGCATGCTTTCTTTGCCCCAGAGCCCTACAATTCAAAATTTAAAGGTCAGGGAGAAAAAGGAAAGCAAGTAGAGTGAGAATGAGTGGACAGCAAGCTAGGAAAAAACAAACAAACAAACAAACAAACAAACAGGAGAGTATAATGTCAAGTAATCCAGGAGATAAAGAGGTTCAAGAAGACATGATTAACTGGATGTTACTGAGACATGGTATATAATATGAAGACAAGAAGTTACCATTGTATTTTGCAACACGGTGGTCATTGGTGACTTCATCATTGAGATGAACAGTGGCCAGATTGGAACTGATTGACTAGCAGAAGTGTGGGCTGAGACTGTGGGTGTGTCCAGGCCAGAGGAGGAGTGTTTGGGCAATTGGTGAGAGATCAAGTACATTTTATAAAGATGGAAAATCTGGGGCACCTGGGTGGCTCAGTGGGTTGAAGCCTCTGCCTTCAGCTCAGGTTGTGATCCCAGGGTCCTGGGATCGAGCCCTACATCGGGCTCTCTGCTCAGCAAGGGAGCCTGCTTCCTCCTCTCTCTCTTCCTGCTTCTCTGCCTACTTGTGATCTCTGTCTGTCAAATAAATAAATAAGATCTTTAAAAAAAAAAGATGGAAAATCTGTGACTAATTTATCTGTCTCACAGTTATGCATTCCCATAGTTTACTTCAATAATTTTTTACTATATTCTTAACAACAATTATGACAGCATAACACTTTTGGAGAATTGAACTTAAGAGGAAGGAGTGTTCCCCCTTGCTCCACCCCTACCTATGTTCAAAAGCCAATTAGAGGTATGGAAATGGAATCAATGAATGTGAAAATCTCAGGAAGTTTTTTTCCATGAAAGAGGTAGAGAAATGGGACAGTAGCTAAGGGAAAAGTAGAGGTTGAAGAGTTTCATTTGCTTGTTTATTTAAGACAGGAGAGAGTAGAGCATGTTTGAATGCCATTGGATATGTTCCATTAAAAAGAGAAGTTGAGGCAATGGGATCCAGAGCACATAAGGCAGGGCTGGACTTTGATAGGTGCTTGAGCTCTTCAGTCATTGTAATATAAGGGGAAGCAGAGCATGAATATGGATTCAAAGACAACTATCCTTTAGAGAGCTGCTAGCTAGATTTTAGTAAGATAATAAATGTGAAGACCCTGGCCCATTGATTGGCACATGGAAGGAGCTTAATGAATATTGCTTCCCCTGTCCACTGTTCATCCTGTCATCTCACACTCCTATCCAGTCCACACTCCCTAGTCTAGCATCATTGGCTCCCTGTGACTATCTAACCTTTCCTCTCTCTTCACTGAAAAAGATCCTCTATTCTATTGCAGCCCATTAACCACCCTCCCCTAACAAACCCACACTCCTTGCTCATTCCTCCCCCGCAAGTCACTATCACACAATATTTCAATTTTCCTATAACCTTTCTCAAGTAACATCACTATCCTCCCCGCCCTTTATTTCCGTTTCCCTTCCAATCCAACTATCAATTTTGACATTCAGGTAATAAAGCATCATCCCATAAACTTCCCACCCAGCCTTCTTAGGTTATACTCATGCACTTCCTATTCCAAACACTATTTTTTCCTACTCCTTTTGTCTTCTAGGAAATTCTAAAGTAATATACATCAGCAAAGTTGTGCATATTAATATCCACAAAAGAATCATTTCATCTTTTAGATCTCTATGATTTTCGGAAGCATATACTAAGTTAACTTCTGAGTTGATAGAGTTTCTCCATTATCTCTGAGGAGTCTCTATGGTGAAGACAAAAATACAGCAATTCTTTTCTCTCCCAGCTTTATTGAGACATAATTGACACACATTGTATAAATTTAAGGTGTACAACATGATGGTTTGATACATGTATATATTGTGAAATGCTTACCACAATAATGTTAGCTAACACATCCCTCACCTCTCATAAGTACCCTTTTTTTGTTGTTTTGGTGAGAACATTAAAGCTCTACACTCATAACAACTTTTAAGTATATAGCGCAGTATTATTAACTATAGTATCCATGCTGCACCTTAGATCCCTGGAAGTTATTCATCTTATAACTAAAAATTCATACCCAACATCTCCCCATTTCCCCCATTTATCCCACCCCTCAGTCCCTAGCAACCACCATTCTATCCTCTGTTTATATGAATTTGATATTTTCAGATTCCACATATGAATGAGATCAGATAGTATTTGTCTTTCTCTGTCACTTAGGGTAATGTCCTCAAGGTCTATCCATGTTGTCACAAATAACAAAATTTCATTTTTTAAAAGATTTTATTTATTATTTATTTGACAGACAGATCACAAGTAGGCAGAGAGGCAGGCAGAATGGTAGGGGGAAGCAGGTTCCCCGCTGAGAAGAGAGCTTGATGTGGGGCTTGATCCCAGAACCCTCAGATCATGACCAAAGGCAGAGGCTTTAACCCACTGAGCCACCCAGGCACCCTGATTTCATTCTTTTTTATGTCTGAATAATATTCCATTATGTTTATTTATATTTTTATAAATGAGTGCTAATTTCAAATTCATACCAAAGAAGTATTATTATGTGTCACACTGATAAGATTTTAGAAATCATTCAACATGCGGGTTCTTGACACAAATCTATACTTTAGTTGTGCTAGGATATCAAGGCATATGCTAGATAGGCAAATATTCCCAATGAAACTTATATAAAAACATACACTTTTATTTATTTTTTCAAAGGATAATATTTTTGGCATTATTCTTTTGATTTAGTAAATGGACCAGTAAAATATCTCGCTGATGCCTTTTTCCAAAATGTGGTATTTCTTTAGCTTCTGTGTGTATTCATATGTTATAGATAGTAGTTGTTTGTTTTGGAAACTTAAAAAAAATACCTGGATTATTCCATAAGAAAGAGAAGCAAGGACTAGGATGAGTAACTTATATTATTGCTTCTACATTGCTGCCAACTAACTGCGATCTTGGTTAATTAGCTTAAATTTTCTGTACTTTCATTTCTTAGAATCTTAGTGAAGGTATGTGGCTTGGATCCATGATTGTCCATGTTTCAGGGTATTTCAGGGACCTATCTGGTGGGCTGCTATGAATGGAAGAGGACATTAAGCAAACCAGAGGATTGGAATTACAAACTCCTAAATTAAGAGAAAGTGTCTTTCTAATAGATGTTAGACAAATTCCTTTTAACTATTTTTGTTTTTGCCTTATTATCATAAGAATGATATAGATGCTTCATGATCTTCCATGGAGGCTATGGTTGGTGGAAGAAGCTATATAAACTATATGAGAAACTGGATTCAGAAGTAAGGGACTCATATAAAACAAAAGAAACTATATTACTATATTAAACCATTATAGTAATACTTTATATCTGTTCAGTGGAACATAATAAACATTGTAATAAAGAGAGAATGAAGCACTTAGTAAATGTGAGTGTAAGATGGAAGAAGTCAGAATGAATTCAATTTTCTCATGAAATAAAAAACATAAATTGTTTTTAGTATAATCTCTTTATATATAAAGATGTATTAAACACAAATGGAGTTTTATAATTTTTTCTCCCTTTGACCACTAAATGAGATTATATAAAAGCACTTTAGATTCTTTTGTTTAATGAATATTAGGTCCACGGGACAAAAATAGGTATTAGGTAAAAATGTGTGTTCAATACTCAAATAATGCTATTGTAAACCACATTAGCTGCCCCCTGATCGTGGTGCCTTTTAGAGCCATTATTTGCTGATGTGAACTCAGAATCTGTTCTGGGTAGGCTCTGGTTTAATGTTTCCCAAGTTTGTTTTAACATGATTCCCTTTCTGAAGAGGATTAATTGTGCTAGAGAGGGCAGTTTTTAACAAACAATTCATCATTATGGTAGTATTATAATTATTAACTTGAAAATTCATTTAAAATCTATAGCAAAATAGGTCTAGGGCTTCAATGAAAACATAGAATGACAGACTCATAAATCTAAAATACTAAGCCCAAGTAAAATATAAAGGTCTTGCAAACAGATCTTGAACAACTTTATTTAAAGACAACAAATTTGGGTCACCTGGGTTGTGGCTCTGTCGGTTAAGCATCAAACTCCTGGTTTCAGCTCAGGTCATGATCTTAGGGTCATGGGATCAAGCCCTGCATCAGGCTCCATACCGAGTACAGAGTCTGTTTGAGATTCTCTTTCCCTCTGTCCCTTCCCCACTGCATTCTTTCTCTCAAATAAATAAATAAATCTTTCTTTAAAAAGACAGCAATCTGGCCAAGTACAATAATGAAAAATATATAAAATCTGAATACATGATTATTCATATATTTACCCTGTCCCTAGAAGTATGTGTTTATATTTTATCTCACATATGGCTCCTGGTTCTCTGGCTTTCTGGGTTAATTCTTTAAAAAAGAACTCAAGTCTCTATTTTATATTAATTGCAGGAAGCCCAACACTCTTAATATTCTCTTGTATTTCCTAGTCATTATTATCTTTAATTCTTTTTAAAATGATCTAATTAATTAATTAATTAATTTTGAGAGAGAGAATGAGAGCGAAAGAGAGAGTGGGAGAGAAAGCATGAGAGCAAGGAGTGTTAGAGGGAGAAGCAGACTCCCCACTGAGCAGGGAGCCTGATGCAGGACTCAATCTTGGGACTCCAATATCATGACCTGAGCTGAAGGCAGTCACCTAACCAACTGAGACAGGCAGGCACCCCTGTTATTATCTTTAATTCTGAATTCCACCTTCTAGCTCCATTCTTGATCTACTGCTGTCATTGTGGCATTATTTTTACTGATAGCTCTTCTCTCTCTGCACTCTTTCAGATATAAACCACTTTGCATGACTCCTAATGTACCACTAACACAGTGCTTTTGCAAGTAACAGACTTCTACTAAAGTTAGTCTAATGGAGGGGGATTACTGCATAGAGTAGATAATGACTTATAAAAACTGACTGTCAAGCACCAGTTCCTGCCATAGTTATGTTTCGTTACTGGCCAGCTGTCATGATTCTGGAACCCATTCTCCCATTAACAATTTTCCAAAGATTCCTGGTCTTTACTCTTGTCTCTTTGGCTCCCTGGTAGAAAATTCAAAATGCTGTTCTCATATTGAGAAGAGTAATTTAGCTCCTATTTGTTTCAACATCTATCCTTAGACTCAGGGTCTTTCCTTCATAACCAAAAGGTTCATTAATGCATTTCCCTAAATAAACCAGCTGGCTTTTTCTTTTTCCCACCTAGACTACAGAAATAGCTGCAGTTATTTATACAACACTCTTTTCTTTCAAAAAATACCTTTTGCCAAATATTAAAGAATATTGTGGATATTAATGGATTCCTGAGAAGGTGAAAGGGGAGGGAATACAAGAAATAATGATAAGTCTTGTGAATGAGTTTGCCTTGTAAATAACTTATGAACACACTTATGCAATGATTTTATTATTTTCTTTTGAAGTAACATAACCTGGTAAGTTTCATGGTATCATCAAAGTGACTCTTTTGAGCTTTAAGAAATCAGATCAAATTTACGGCCCTTATGCTCTGAAAGAGGAAAAGGGGATTGGTATATAGCAGTATTGCTGAATTAATAGGGAAAAAATGCCATAATTTTCAACATTAATCCTATGGGCTTTTAAGATTAATTTGGTATTTAAGAGCAGGCCAGAAATAGGCTGAAGTCAAAGTTAAAGTCTGCTTAAGGAAAATATAGCAGCCTGGCTACTTAGAGGACAGAGGAAATGATTTCCACTTCAGATAGTTTCCAAAAAACAAACAACAAAAATGTGGCCCTGACAACATACTTGAGCAATAATTAGAGTTATAAGCTTTCAAATAGAATAATATTAAAGGATTCACTTGTCTTAAGTAAGAAATATGTTTTGAGATGCCTTGTCTCTTTTCTTCCTCAATCATACTTAAAGACAAGAAAACTAGAGTGTGAGAAACTGATAATAGTTCTAAGCAGGAACAAGATAAGATATCTCAAAGTGTTTTTGTCTATAATCCCCCCCCCCCCACAACACACAATGAAAACATTGCAAATTCATTTTTAAATGTCACCACAGGGGAAAAAAAAAAAAGGCTGGAAAAGAAAAAGCCTGACTTGATATCAGCAGACATAAAAAATGCATTTCCATCCAAAAAAAAAAAAAATCACTGCTACTAAAGAAAAGCAAAGGAAAAGTGTGAAAAACAGCATAGCAACTCCACTCACAAATCATAAGTTGGAAAGAAGCTAACAAAAGGACAACAAGTAATGAGAATCCCTTGCCAAATTTATAACTGCTCTATCTCTGTCAACATCAATATGCTGTCTCATGTTACTGAACGCCACCCAGCACACCTCCCAGCAGCTATATGTTTATAGGGAAATTGGACAGAGAATTGTAAAAGCTTGCAGTTAATGGTAATGATCCTCTTTTTTCTTTCACTTTTAGAATTACACCCCTTCTGTTCAACCACTGAATCTTTCAGAAACCACCATTTGCCCCAAACAACAACAAAAACAGCAACATCTAATTTTCAGTCTTTGTTAACACCACTTACTCCTCACCTGTTTCTAAGCCCCTAACAAAAGAGCCTCTAAACCATAATTTGATTCTCACAACATCATTTTTTCTTCACTTAATCATGTAATAGTCCATATACAGAATTTTGTGCTATTATTTCACATCATGGTCATACACCACTGTCTTCTCTTGTGTTACTTCAAACAGTATAAAAGTTTATATCTATCTGCACTTGATAGTGTTCATAGTAAATCCAGGGGATGAACTTCAGAAAAAGAAAGTGTCACATATATATCATCTAAAGATGAAAGGACTATTTCTAGTTCCAGATTAAAAACAGAATTTGACTCTAAGTCTCCCTATATTGCCCATTGCCAGTATGCTTCAAGGTGAAATTATATGATTGGGTAGAATCCAATTTGCTTGGGAAAAGTGCTAAATGAGAATTTGAATTTGACACAAGGGACTGTTCTCATTAGCTGAGTTTTACATGCAGGACCTTCAATAAAACAAGGCAAATATTCTCCTTTTGGTTGTAAAATATACTTTCATCTCTGAATCTTATTTTAAAGGAATATAATAATTGCCAAATACATGAGGATATTGATTGAAAACTTTCAGTTAATCGTGAGCTACATATAGCTCTTCAAGAATGTTCTTTTTTTTAAGATTTTTATTTATTTATTTGACAGACAGAGATCACAAGTAGGCAGAGAGGCAGGCAGAGGGAGAAGGAGAAGCAGGCTCCCTGCTGAGCAGAGAGCCCCACGTGGGGCTCAATCCCAGGACCCTGAGATCATAACCCAAGCTGAAGGCAGAGGCTTAACCCACTGAGCCACCCAGGTGCCCCTGTTTTCTATTTTCAGCATGAAGCCACTATCCTTCAAAATATTTCAGAAAATAATCATTGAAATAGGAAAAATCACTTTTGAGCATTGAGGATTGTAACTAGTAAATTAATTCAAATAATGCCACCCTTTTGAAATAAAAAAAAAAAAAGTACTTACAAAAACCACCTGCCCCTGAGAAAATGAAAACATACTGATGTTGATAAGATTTCTTCTTCATTGTCTATTCTACTTTTTTATTCTTCTTAAGATTTTATTGACTACTTGGAGCAATGATACCTAGAATTAGAAGAAATTTTTCTCTAAGGATCTCTGTTTAATATTATCTCCCAACCTTGGCTCATATTCTTCAGAATCCAAATTCGATAAAATGCATGGAGTAAAGCTATTTGGGAGACCATTTCTAGTCCTGCTGGTACATCCTTCAACAAGTATTTATTAAAATGCTCTTTTGTGTTTGACACTGTTCTATGTACTGGAGATTCAACAGTGAACAAGCAAACATGGCCTCTGCCCTTATAAAAGTTAGATTCTAGCAAAAAAGGCAGGCAATAAACAGAATAAGAATTCATTACATGATATAATTTCAGGTAGTGATGATTGCTGTAGAGCATAATAAAGCAAATTAAGGTGCTGGAGCAAGATGGTGCAATTTTAGATAGGGTGATCAGGGAAGATATCCAACAAGAAGACATTTTACCAGAATAAAGGATGTGAGAGAAGACTCCAAAGTTTCAGAAACCAGAAACGATATTCATTTGTTTTTTCTCCCACCCAGCATTTACTAAACATTTATCATGTATCAGGTCAGACCTGGGGCAAATGATAAAAAATAACTAAAATCCAGGTTTCTAACTTTAAACAGCTTATAGTCAAGTGGAGTAGCTAGACATGTTTGAGGACTGTAGTGCTTATATTTGGATTAGCTCTGTTAAAGAAAGACAGTGTTAGCCTAACAAAATTATAAAATAAGGAAAGGTTATCTGAGGTCATACACATTCTATCTCCTTTCCATGTCTATTTTCCTCTCATTTAATGCCCCTTTTAAAAAAAATTTCATGTATATATACCTCAGCTTGCAGCTGGTATCAAGAGGTATTCAGTGGCCTTAGCATCCACTAATCATAAACTGTAAAAATAGAGGCATTTCAGATTTTATCAGATTTTAGACCTTTCCTTTTCTGAGTCCTTCTCCATGGGGGAAAATCCACCATTCCACTAACCATTTCCTCTATAGGATGGAACTGTGTGGGTCTGCCCTCTCAAAGCAGATATTTGACTTTCAAATACAGACTTCCATAAATCCTGAAGAAGTCACTGAAATGGGAGAAGAGGTTTCTACTTCTCAGGAGGCTGGTGGCCAAAACTTTCAGTGTCTTTCACATCACACTTAAGATGCAGTCTCTTATGCCATCTACCTGTGGGGTTAACACCTATTAATGATCACAGAGCTGAAAGCCAAAGAGACTGAAGACTTTATTTCCCTAGTAACCTGGAGTGTCGAGTGGGACTTCACTTAAAGTTTAAATTTCTTCTGCTTCTTGATCAAGCACCCCATTAAGACAGAGGAAGGATGTCATAAGTCACATATAAGTCATATAGCACAGATTACTATGAGCTCTTTAGAAAAGAAGCACTTACAAAGTAAAATAGCAGTGTCTTCAGAAATTAAAGATTATAATCCAGTTCTTGTTTTTTCTTGTATCACAGTGAGAATAAGTAAACTGCTTAGAAGTAGTCATATTTATTAAATTACCTTATTCCTCCATATGCTGAGTCCTTAACTATCTAAGATTTTCAGTAACCTTGGACTATACATATTTTAAATCTCTATGTTAATTATATGTATCTATATATATGTGTGTGTGCACATGTACACATACATATATATGGTACTATGCATCTAAATATTTCAACTAACATCTTTTTTAGTGTTCAATAAATTATCAGTTGCATATAACACCCAGTGCTCATTACATTACATGCCCTCCTTAATACCCATCACCCAATTACCCCATCTTCCACCCCAACTGCAGCAAACCCTCGGTTTCTTCCCTTAGTTAAGAGTGTCTCGTGTTTTTTCTCCCTCTCTGACGACTTTCCATTCAGTATTCCCTACCTTCCCCTAGCAGAACCTTCTGTGCTGTTTCTGTTTTTAATTCTAGTATAATTAACATACAATATATTAGTTTCAGATGTACACTATAGTGGTTCAGCAATTTTTTTACATTAGTGCTCATCATGACAAGTGTACTCTTAATTCCCTTCACTTATTTCAGCCATCTTCTCATGCACCAGTTTGTTCTCTTTATTTAAGTTTATTATTTTGTCCCTTTTTTCTTTCTTTGTTTTGTTTATTAAATTCCACATATTTTGTGTATATATATATATATATATATATACATAAAATTTGTTTTAATATCTTGAAGTTCCTTATGAGAAAAGGGAACTGATATAAATCTTGTGAAGGATAAGAATAACTGACATAAAATGCTCAGAAATGTGCATTAGGGAGTACCTCCACTCACTTGTCACTTTGTACAATTGTATGACTGCTATTAATGTTCATATCCTAATTGTACTAACGAAAGTCAAGGGCCATGCATGTTTTGATTGCTGTTATGTATCTCTAGCTCGACACTCTGCCTGTCATATGATAAATATAAGCTTAAATATGATTTCCTACTTGAATAAATGGGGAGAAAGGAAGGAGGAAATTGAGGAAAGTAGAAGGCTCAGATTATTATAGGCAAATGCCCATTTACTGCCTTGGGCAGTCCAGTCATAGTCATGACTACAATCATCCAAAGTACAAGTAAACTTAACAGAATGTAAGTTGTGGCAAATGAAAATAGATGAAGACTGTCTTAAATATCTAAGCCTCCAGAAAGAATCTAGTGAGACTCCTCCTGCCTACTAAGTAAGTACCAGTGGCAGAGATGCCCCAGCCATGGCTGGTGTTTTGGAAAGTCCTACTTTCCAAAGTAGACTGAGTAGTGACCCAGTGAAACAAACAGAGGAGATGTCCTCAGTTCCCTAGCTAGCTCATATGTATACAAAGCCCCACAATTAATATACATTCCCAGCATCATACCCCAAAAGGGGCTTTCCTTCCATTTTCTGAATGCTTTTGATTCTTCTTTTTACTTGATTTTATGAGAATAAAAATGTAGAGGGCACTTTCTCAGTGTATTTTCCTAGCCACAGAGTCTTTCAGATGGCCCTGGAACCACAGCACTCCAGAATTAACATCCACAGTCCTGCAGAGGAAATAAGCACTAAAGGATTGAAATGACATCTGTGTTAGAGGCCCTGACCTTGCATTATAATGGAACACAAACCAGCACTTTGACTTGAGTGTATCTCAAGAGATTTGTGGAATGATCATTTAAGTTATCTGGAAATAATTCAGGTCTATCTCCTCAAGTTAGATCTGACAATCAGATTAAAACTGAATAGAAACAGGACATCAACTTATTTTGCAGGATGGATTTATCTTAGAAACCTGCTGACACTGTTCCAATAACCATGATAAATGATGCGAAAAAAATGGATATGCTAAGGCAGGGATGAAATATCTTTAAATGAGTATCTAGTCACCTTAATTTAGCATAAAGTGCTTATTCCCCTATATCTAATCTACATTATATAAGCAGTATAATTTATTTTGTCTTTTCTCTGCCCCTCTCACTGATGCTCAAGTCCACCAGTAATGTAGGTTTTCCCCAAACACTAGCCAATGCTGGGGGGCATCTCTGCCCTCTTGTAATTATTTAGTGAACTGGGGAATTCCTAGGAGTAACAGTAAAAACCTAAAACCTAATGAGAGCCTATGTGTAGATACTGTACTAAATAATAATAGTAGTGGTTACCATTTATTGAGTGTATACTACATGCCAGGTAATGTGCTATTTTACCTGTATTACACCTCCTTGCATTCTCATGGTCCTATATAGT
This sequence comes from Mustela nigripes, assembly GCF_022355385.1. Lineage (NCBI taxonomy): Eukaryota > Metazoa > Chordata > Mammalia > Carnivora > Mustelidae > Mustela > Mustela nigripes. The sequence goes on from NC_081575.1 coordinate 42,407,993, forward strand.
GAGTACTAATATTATTAATCCTCATTTTACAGATTCCAGATCAAAGTGCCACCATTAGATAAAGACATCAGACTATCACTCAGGATAACTCCCTGGTCCATCTTGCTCAGAATTCTGTCACAGTGATAATAACAACAACAGCAACTGCAGCAGCACTGAGCTGAATGCTTGGTATCATTAGTTCTTTTAAACCTCACATTAGCACAATGAGCTCTGCAATATTATATTATTATTTCCATTCTATAGAGGAGAAAGCTCAGGTTAAATGAAGTTAAGAAACTGCCCAGGGTCCCATATTAAGTGAGGAAGGCAGAATTTTAACACTCAGGTTTCTACAGCTTCAAAATCTGGGCCTTTGCCCCTACTCTCCAGGTTTTCCTGCAATTCCTCATGATCTGCTACATTCAGGAGGTAAACCAAATATACTTCATGTGATTTTCATAAATGAGTTAAAGAGATTTTTAAATTCAAAGTCAGTCTGTTTTAATCATAACTAAAAATTGCTTTCCTTAAAAATTAACAATTGAGCTCTGCAATTACTTTTGAGGGAGTCCCTGAATATAAGAATAAGGTCAGAGGAAAATTGTTACCAGTCCTTTTCCTAGCTTATTTAAAAAAAAATCAGAACCTTTACTATTATTGTGTAGTTCTTTTGGGGGAATTCCCAAGAGTATTTTTAGCAAGCAATAAGACATTCCTTTGTTATTCTTTAACTATTTATTATGTTTCAGGGTGAGAGCATCTATTACCTACTGATTTTGAGGGCTGGATATTTCTCTCATAACAGATGGTCTTTTGTTCATGTCTTGATTCCCCTGACTTTCTAATTGCTAATATATGTGTTACTACTAATTATACCTTAGCAGTAACCTCACTCTAGTAAGAAGGCACTTATTGCTGTTTTTATAGAGCTAGTGTTTCAACTTTTATAGATTTCCTCATGAACTAGCTTGCAGACGTGACACAGGACTTCACACAATGGTTGAAGGCATTGTTCTCTTCATATTTCTTTGAACAAAGGAAAAATAGCTAGAGGGACAGTTAAGGAAAGAAAGAAAAGAGAAAAAAAATAATCTTACAAGATAGTAAAAGATGCTACCAAAGAATAAAGTCATACGCTTTCAGGCTACCCAATTCCATTCTTGAATACTCTCATTGCATGCTTGCCTGGTGACCAACCAGCCTTGGATTATATATAACTAAAAAGAGAGAACTATAAATAGGGTGCTTGGTCTAGTGCCTGGGCACATTATAAGTAATTTTCCAAGAAATGGTAACAATTGTCATCAAAATGATCAGCTATTTCTCAGACGGCCATAGCAACACCTGGCATTTCTTGGCTACCACTCTGAGAAGCTCCAATTTCCTTCCAGTTTACTGCCTCTGTTTAAATTCATTGGTCACATAGGGATTGTAGGATACGGATATCTTAATGTTTATTGAAAAGAGGGAAAACAGGGAACTTGAGTAAGTAACTGGGAATAAAAAGTGAGTCAGTGAAGAAACTCAAAATAGCATTCAATAATCTTTTCTCCTATTTCTGTTTCTTTTGTATTTTTTCATAGAAGGAGGCTTAAAACATATGAGGAGCCAGAGAACTTTTGCATGCATGCACTATTTTATTTGAATATTTCCATAATATTATTAGATATTATTGTTGTTGCTGTCATTAGCTATGTTTTTTAAGTGACAAAACTGAGGCTCAGAGAGGTTATATAACTTATCCAAGATCACAGAGCTAGAAAAATATCAGAGGAGGGACTCTAATTCAAGTGTCTCTGACCCCAGTGCCCCAGACTTTAAACAGTGTTGCCTCTACCATGTGATACATGTGGTTATGAAATAAGAATCAGTTACTTTAGAATATGAAAATGTGGTCTAGAGAGGAACATAAATATTGAAAACAATTATAATACATCAACACCATTGCTCAAAATAAGGCATATGCAAATGGCAGTGGAAGTACAAAAGAAGGGAACACAAAGAAGGCTTCACAGGAGATATTTTTGAGCTGAGGTTGGGGAAAAGGTAAGAGAAGGGCATTCTCAGCAGAAAGAAGGTCACATACAAAGGCAAAGGAACACAAAAGAACATGGTGTGCTCATTTATGGCTAGAGTGTAACAAGCAAAAGGGTAAGGATTAGGAAAAGATGAGGCTGGACAGGTCAAATCATGAAGTACTTTGTTCTGCTTGGTTCCAATTAAAAGTAATCTGAAAGACTAATTTTCATGAATGGTCTATGTCCCCATCAAAGTTGTATGTATTTTAACCCTTGCAGTCAATTTAAATTATTTTTTTAAAAGGAATGATACCTGGAAATGCCAAGCCTCAACCCAAAGAATGAATTTAATGGTGGGGATTTCAGACTCCTCATGGAGGGAGGTGTTACTTTTGGCCAAGAGGCTTCTCCTGGTATCTTTTCATGTTGCTTTCAGTAGGTTGCTAAAGGCAGATGAGGGTCGGCTTTCTTACTTGCATTTCTGAGTATTCATTCTTTAAGTAGAACATATCAAGTGCTCAGGTTTCAGCCATGTTTTCTCTTAGTCACCTTTTTCTAGGCTTCCTACTACTATAAGCTGTTTTCCTTTTATGTCTCTTTTCTATTTCATTTATTTTTTCTTTCTCTTTTCATTGCCAGACATATCTCTGCTCCCTACCCCATAGTCTCTTGCCTACCAGTGTTGTTCTATTCACTTAGTTCTTACCCCCTCTCCACTCTATAAAATGCTATTGGAACCACTTCTTTAGTTTCTTCCCTTTTTTAGTAATACTTTAATTGCACACTGCAATTGTGTGTGTGTGTGTGTGTGTGTGTGTGTGTGTGTGTGTGTTTGTCTTGTTTGGTTCCTAAGAGCTAGAGTTCTTGATGGTTTTAGAAGCTATTCACTTTTAAAGAAAAATTGAGACACTTAAAAGTGTGATCCAAGTGCTCAATTATTTCCCTTTGGTTTAGAGGGACAATTACCCTCTCCCTTATAAACAAAATCTGACTTACTTGCAAATGTATTTTAAACCATTAAAACTATAGTTACTTCTTACTTAATAAAAGTTGCTTTCTTCTGATGTGATGTGTTTCTCATTTCTTTACCAGCATTCTTTCTATGTCCCTTATAGAACCTTAACTTTGAACACATACAGTTGTAGGAATATAATTATAAGTAATTATAGGGAAGAAAAAATTTCCTTTTACCATCCTTGGTTTGCTGGAGGGGCCTAAGAATTAAACCAACATAAGATAGCTTAACAGGAGAAAAGCATTCAAATTTTATTTAATATTTCTATATGCATGAGGGAGTCTTCAAAAGGAAAATGATGACCCGAAGAAGACATTAGGCCACAAAGCATATATACTTTTTGAAACAAAGGAGAATAAATTCTAGAGGTGCAATAAGACAAAGAAGCTTGAACTAGGGCTGATAAATTGTGGAAAGTAAATAGGAAATAAATAGGTTAATCTAGTGAAAAATAAGGGTTATTTCAGTAGGTTTGTTTGTACAGATCCACTTTGGCATTGACTTTCAGTCTTCAGTGATCAGAATATTCTTCTAGAGAGTTTGGGAAGATGCTTAAGGAGGAAAACCCTAAGCTCACCCCCTCCCAGAGATACAATGAGAAAACACTCATTTCAGTGTAAATAACCCAGAAAATTACCTGAAGACTGGCAGAACAAACTCCACAGCTAAAGGAAGGGAAGAGGTCATTTCAAAAAATGTAAGAAGGGTAGAGACACAGTTGGGGAATGAAACAGACCATTGCTGTCAGTGATCAGGAGGAGCTGGTAACATGGAAAAGGGTGAGAAACAGACTATCACACCAGGGAGCTCACACAGGGAAGATGAATCCATATACTATACTATACTATACTATACTATACTATAATATAATATAATATATAATATTTGACTTTGAAAGCTAAAGGAGCCAAATATCATGAGTTGTTACAGTCAGAGGAACTTAAAGCCTGGAATTTTAAAAATCAGTGGACTGGGCTCTGGGCAAGCCCAAGAGGGCATTAGGAAGCTGAGGCCCCATCCTTAAAGAGACAGCAGAAAAAGAGTTCATGGAAATACAGGGTAGAAGCAGCGGTTTGAAAAATGCCTGGGACACATGGGAGGGAAAGTGGTTTACTCATTTCAGAGTGTGTCCCAGAGAGGCCAAGATCACAGCAAGACCTCTTCAGGAACAAAAGATCAGAGATACACCATTTCCCTCCCTTATCCCTCAGCACAAACACATGGGCACCTGTGGTAACTAGCAGAGCACCAACAGTTACTACCTAACTTGCTTACAACAACCCTTATCCCCTCATACTTCAGCAGATCCACCCTTCTCAGTTACACTTGCCTAAGTCCCTGTGCTGTGAGGCCTTTCCCCCAGAAGCCCAGCACAAATCTCACCAACTCTACTTCTTCCTACCTGCAACTTTTGCAGGGCCTTAGTTCTGGTGGTGGTGGTGGCAGGTCTCATTTTGCAAGCAGACCAGTGCACAACTTGCTAAAACATGCCCAACCCTGGGCAGGACCAAACACTGCCCACAACAGTCAAAAAGAACCTCTGTAGACAACTGGACTGAAGGAAAAAGCAGTCATGACACAACCACAGGGCATAGGCAACACATACAGGAGACACTCCCTGAAGCTCCAGGTCCTAGAGGACAGGGGACACTGCACTTTAGGACATCACAGGACCTCTTCTTCATAAGGTCATTACCTTCAAGAGAAAGTCTTAGAAACCACAGAAAAAGACACAGAGAGTTAAACAATATGAAGAGATGGAGAAATGTGTCCCAAATGAAAGAAGAGGGAAAAAACTGCAGCAAGAGACCTAAATGAAATGGATATGAGAGAAGGTCTGATAGAGAATTTAAAGTAACAATCTTAAAGGTATTCACAGGACTCGAGGAAAAAGTGGAGGGCATCAGTGAGACACTTAAAAAAGAGATTAAAGAAAAGAGCCATAGAAGAATAACACAATAAATGAAATTAAAAATACACTTGAAAGAATGAACAGCAGACTAGAGGAAACAGAAGAATGAATTAATAACCTGTAAAACAGAGAAATGGAAAGCAATCAAACTAAGTGAGAGAAAAAACAATTATACAAATTGAGAATAGATTTAGAGAACTCAGTTACTCCATCAGGTATAACATTCATATTATAGGGATCCCAGAAAAAGAAGAGAGAAAAGAGGGCAGAAAAGTTACTTGAAGAAATAATAGTTGAAAACTTTCCTAATCTGGAAAAGGAAACAGATATCCAGATTCAGGATAAAAATCAAACCAAAGAGGTCCACAGTAAGACACATAGTAATTAAAATGACAAAAAGTAGTGATAAAGAAAAGAAAATTAAAAGCAGCAAGAGAAGAAAAGACACATGCAAGGAAACTCTGGTAAGGCTATAAGAAGATGTTTCAGCAGAAACATTGCAGGTCAAAAGAAAGTGGCATAATATATTCAAAATGTTAAAAGGGAAAAATCTGCAACCAAGAATATTCTATCCAGCAAGGCTATCATTCACAATAAAAGGAGAGACAAAGAATTCCCCAAACAAACAAAAACTAAAGAACTTGATTACTACTAAGCCAGCCCAACAAAAAATATTAAAGGGGACTCTTTGAGTGGAAAGGAAAGACCATAAGTAAGAGTATGAAAAATAGGAAACAAAGAAAGAGTAAAAATAAATGCTTCTATAGAAATCAGCCAAGGTATTCACAAAATAAAAGGATGTAAACTATGATGCTAAATACTTAAAATGTGAGGAGAGAAAGGTAAAAAATGGGTTTAAACTTAAATGAGCATCAACTTCACATAAACCTCTATTTGCAGAAGATATCATATGCAAACCCAATTGTAACCACAAATAAAAAACCAGTAATACATATGCAAAGAATAAAGAGACAGGAATCCAAGTATATCACTAAAAAACCCCAGCAAATCATGAAAGAGAGCAAGAGCAGAAAGGATCAGAATAAAACTAGGAAAAAAACCCCAACAACCACAGAACAAGTAGCAAAATGACAATAAATACATATCTATCAATAGCTACTTTGCATGCAAATGGACTAAATGCTCCAGTTAAAAGACATATGATGACAGAGTGGATTAAAAAAATACCCATTTATATACCACCTATAAGAGACTAATTTTAGACCTAAAAACACCTAAGATTGAAAATGAGGGTATAGAGAAATATTTATCATGTATATGGATGTAAAAAAGAGCAGGGGTAACAATACTGGTATTAGACAAAATTGACTTAAAAAAAGAATGTGACAAGAGACAAATAAGGAACTATATAGAATAATAAAGGAGTCAATACAACAAGGATATGTAACAACTGTAAATATTTATGCATCCAACATGGGAAAATCCAAATACATAAAATAGTTAACAAAAATATTAACTAATCAATAGTAATACAATAATAACAGTGGGCTTTAATACCCCACTTACATAGATGGACAGATCTAATTTCAAACAAAATCAATAATTTCCAAAATCAATGTGGTAACAGGACTTTGATTGACACATTGGAACAGACAGATTTAACACATACATCTAGAGCATTTCATCATAAAATAGCAGAATATACATTTGTGTCAAGTGCTCATAGATCACATGATCATGATGTGTCAATTGATTGTAACATGTACCACTCTGGTAGGGAATGTTGATGGTGGGGGAGGGAAGAGACATATGGGAAATGTCTGTACCTTCCTCTTAATTTTGTTGTGGATTTAAATTTCCATAAAAAATAGTCTGTTAAAAAAAAGATATAACTTCAAGAAAAAAATTCAAAAAGATCAAAATCAGGGCGCCTGGGTGGCTCAGTGGGTTAAGCTGCTGCCTTCGGCTCAGGTCATGATCTCAGGATCCTGGGATTGAGTCCCGCATCGGGCTCTCTGCTCAGCAGGGAGCCTGCTTCCTCCTCTCTCTCCCTGCTTGCCTCTCTGCCTACTTGTGATCTCTCTCTGTCAAATAAATAAATAAAATCTTTAAAAAAAAAAGATCAAAATCATACCATGTATCTTTTCTGACCACAATATTATAAACTAGGAATCCAGAAAGATGAACAAAAAAAAATCCAGAAAGATGACAAATATATAGAAGTTAAATAGCATGCCACTAAACAACAAATGTGTCAACCAAGGAATCAAAAACAAATGACCTGGGTGGCTCATTTGGTTAAGCATCTGACTCTTGATTTCAGTTCAAGTCATGATCTCAAGGCGGTGAGATCAAATCCTGCATCAGGTTCTGCACAAGGCATGGAGCTTGCTTAATATTCTTTCTCCCCCTCTTCTTTTGCCCCTCCCCCAATAAATAAATTAAACAAACAAATGAATAAATAAATAAAGTAGTTGGAAATGAATAAAAAGGAAAACACAATGGTCCAAATCTTTGGGATATAGCAAAAGTGGTTATAAGAAGGAAGTTTATAGCAATACAGGCTTGCCTCAAGAAGCAAGAAAAATCTCAAGTAACCTAAATCTTATTTAAATATTAGGAAACCTAATCTATGGGGCACCTGGGTGGCTCAGTGGGTTAAGCCTCTGCCTTTGGCTCAGGTCATGATCTCAGGGTCCTGGGATTGAGCCCCGCATCGGGCTCTCTGCTTGGCAGGGAACCTGCTTCCTCCTCTCTCTCTCTGCCTGCCTCTCTGTCTACTTGTGATCTCTGTCTGTCAAATAAATAAATAAAATGTTTTAAAAAAAGAAACCTAATCTTACACCTAAATGAGATAGAAAAAGAACAACAAACTAAACCTAAATCCAGTAGAAGGAAGGAATAAATATTAGAGCAGAAATAAATGATATGGAAACTAAGAAGGACATTAGAACAGATCAATGAACCCAGAAGACGGTTTTTTGAAGAGATCAACCAAACTGATAAACCTCTGGCAAGACTCATTAAAAAAATATGAGAGAGAGAGAGAGAGAGAGAGATCCAAATGAACAAAATCACAAAGAGGACAAAAATAGCCAACACCACAGAAATACAAAGAATTCTAAGAGAATATTTAAAAACTTATATGCCAATAAATCGGACAACCTAAAAGAAATGGATAAATTCCTCGAAACATATAATCTATTAAAACTGAAGCAGGAAGAAATTGAAAAATTGAACAGACCAATTACCAGCAATGAAATTAAATCAGTAACCAAAAAACTCCCTACAAAGAGAAGTTCACAGGTTAACTTCACAGGTGAATTCTACCAAACATTTAAAAAAAGAGTTAATATCTATTTTCTAATTATTCCAGAAAGGCTATAAGGAAAAATTGTGTATTCATTCTATAAGACCAGCATTACCCTGATACCAAAACTAGATAAAACTCCACTAAAAAAGAGAACTACAGGCCAATGTTTCTGATGAACATAGATGTAAATTTATTAAGCAAAATACTAGCAAACTGAATCCAACCATACATTAGAAAAATCACTCACCATGATCAAGCAGGATTTATTCCTGGGATGCAAGGGAGTTCAATATTCAAGAATTAATGAATCACACATTAGTAAGAGGAAGGACAAAAACCATATGATCATTTCAATAGATGCAGAAAAAGCATTTGACAAAAAACAACATCCATTCATGGTAAAAACCCTCAACAAAGTAGGTTTAGAGGGAGCATACCTCAAAATAATGAAGGCCATATATGAAAATCCCACAGTGAATATCATCCTCAATGGGGAAAAACTGAGAGGTTTCCCCCCAAGGTCAGGAATAAGACAAGGATGTTCAATCTCACTACTTTTATTAAACGTAGTACTGGAGGTTCTAGCCACAGCAATCAGACAACCAAAAGAAAATAATCCAAATTATAAGGAAGAAATCAAATTTTCACTATTTGCAGATGACATGATACCATGTATAAAAAATCCAAAAGACTCCACCAAAAAACTAGAACTGATAAATGAATTTGTAAAGTCACAGGCTACAAAATCAATATACTGTTGCATTTCTATACACAAATAATGAAGCAACAGAAAGAAAAATTTAAAAAATAATTCCATTTATAATTGCACCAAAATTAATAAAATACCTAGGAGTAAACTTAACCAAAGAGTTGAAAGACCTGAACTCTGAAAACTATAAAACACTGATGAAAGAAATTGAGGATGACACAAAGAAATGGAGACATTCCATGCTTATGGATTAAAAGAACAAATATTGTTAAAACAGCTACACTACCCAAAGCAATCTACAGATTTAATTCAGTCTCTATCAAAGTACCAAGAGCATTTTTCACAGAATAGAACAAATAATACTACAATTTGTATGGAACCAGAAACAACCCAAATAGCCAAAGTTGGAAAAGAAAATCAAAATTGGAGGTATCACAGTTCCAGACTTCAAGTTATATTATACAGCTATAGTAGTCAAAACAGTATGATACTGGCACAAAAATAGACACAAAAGATCTATGGAACAGAATAGAAAACCCAGAAATGAATCCACAGCTATATGGTCAATTAATAGTAGGCAAAGAGGGAAAGAATATGCAGTGGGAAAAAGACAGTCTCTTTAACAAATGGTGTTGGGAAAACTGGACAGTTACATGGAAAAGAATGAAGTTGGACCACTTTCTTGTACCATGCACAAAAATAAAGTCAAAATGGATGAATGACCTAGATGTGAGACCCAAAGCAATAAAAATCCTAGAAGAGGAACACCTGGGTGACTCAGTTAAGTGTCTGCCTTCAGCTCGGGTCATGATCCCAAGGTCCTAGGTTTGAGTACCACATTGGGCTCCTTGCTTAGAAGGGAGCCTGTTTCTCCCTCTGCCTGCCACTCCCCCTGCATATGCTCTTTCTTTCTCTTACAAATAAATAAGTATCTTAAAAAAATAAAAATCCTAAAAGAGAGCATAGGCAGCATTTTCTTTGACGTTGGCCATAATAACATTTTTCTAGATATGTCTCCTGAGGCAAAGGAAATAAAAGCAAAAATAAAGTATTGGAACTACACCAAAATAAAAAAGGTTCTGCACAGTGAAGGAAACAAACAACAAAACTAAAAGCCAGTCTATAGAATGGGAGAAGATATTAGCAAATGACATATCTGATGAAAGATTAGTATTCAAAATCTATAAAGAACTTATAAAACTCAATACCGCCCAAACAAATAATCCAACTAAACACGAGTAGAAGGCATGAACAGACATTTCTCCTAAGAAGAAGACATCCTGATGGGGCACCTGGGTGGCTCAGTGGGTTAAGCCTCTGCCTTTAGCTCGGGTCGTGATCTCAGGGTCCTCAGTACAAGCCCCACATCAGGCTCTCTGCTCAGCGGGGAGCCTGCTTCTTCCCCACCTCTGCTTGCTGCTCTGCCTACTTGTGATCTCTCTCTTTCTGTCAAATGAATAAATAAAATATTGAAAAAAAGAAGACATCCTGATGGCCAATATCAGTTACTATCAGGGAAATACAAATCAAAACTACACTAAGATATCACCTCACACCTGTCACAATGCCTAAAATCAAAAGAAACTAGTGTTGTGGAGGATGTTGAGAAAAAGGAATCCTCACACACTGTTGGTGGGTATGCAAACTGGTGTGGCCACCCTGGAAAACAGTATGGAGGTTCCTCAAAATGTTAAAAATAGAACAACCCTAGAATCAAGTAATCACACTGCTGGGTGTTTACCCCCAAACTACAAAAACACCAAGTCAAAAGGACATGCACACCCCTATGTTTATAGCAGCATTATTTACAATAGCCAAGATATGATAGTAGCTCAAGCGTCCATCAATAGGTGAATGGCTAAAATAGAATTGGTATATATAGACAATGGACTATTATTTAGCCATAAAAAATGAAATCTTGCCATTTGCAGCAACATGCATGGAGGTAGACAATATAACGTTAAGTGAAATGAGTCAGTCAGAGAAAGACAAATATCATATGATTTCACGCATATGTGGAATTTTAGCAACAGAACAAATGAGCAAAGGAAAAAGAGGGCATGCCAAATCAAGAAACAGGCTTTTAATTACAGAGAACAAACTGACGGTTATCAGAGAGGAGGTTGGGGGGGCATAGGTGAAATAGGTGATGAGGATTAAAGAGTACATTTATCATGACGAGCACTGAATAATGTATAGAATTGTTGAATGACTATATTGTCCATCTGAAACTAATAGAACACTGTATGTTAACAATGGTGGAATTAAAATGAATGTAATAAAAACAAAGAATGTTCTTCTCTCCTTGGTATAGGGAGGTCATCTTCCTTATGGTTAACTTTATGGCCTGCTTTTAGGTAGAAAGGGAAGCTCTTTCTGCATTTGCTGTTTCTCAAGCCCTTTCAGCTCAAAATAATCAGTGTGTCAAAATAGCATATTTATGTTAAAAAACCCTTCTAAATTAACATTCCAGTCACTTCAGTTCAAGTGACTGAATACCTTCTATATGCCTAGTACATATTATGCTAGATTTGTTGAATTATACCACAGGAGTCAAGACAGTTCTGTCCTGTCTACTAGTAGCTTACAATCTAATTGAGGAAATAAAACAAATATATAAAACAATTTTAAAATAATGTAAAGTCTACTGAGACATTGATTATGTGCCATAAGAGTCAATGGAAGAAAGAGATCAATGTGGTAGAAAAGTTATCTTGGAAAAAAAAATATGTGCAGGAGCTAAAGCTTGAACTAGGCTTGAATAATGAAGAGGATTTTTGGTAGGCATAGGGCAAGGAAATCTGCCTTTTAAAGGGAGGAAATGAGAAAGTAGGTGATTTCCTCACAGAGAGAGTCATCAGAGCAGAAAGCTGGATTGCCATTCTCCAGAGGCCTCTATTTTCCTCATCAATACCAGCAAAGGAGGACTCAGATTATAGATTATAACAGCCACAGGAAATTTCACATATATTCTACCTTCCTTTTGTTCAGTTATAGCTTACAAATAATATCCCATTGAATTCTTCCCCATCGAGTTAAATTTGGGTAATAGATGAAGATAAAGCGAGGATAACATCCAGATCTCCGCTTCAATATTCTCAAACCAGTGTGTATCACAATCACTGGAAGAGCATAATCCAAATGAGTATTTCTGGGCCTACTTCCATGCATTTTTAGCACACATTCTAAGTTATTTGGATGAAAGAAGTTCCCTGGACCACACTTTTTTTTTTTAAATTTTTATGTGCATAATTGAATTTATTGGAAGAAGTCTAATTTATATCAAAAACACAGATTCAAGATTAATCTAATCTGGACCACACTTTTAGAAACACTCCTCCACAGCCATCTAACCTGACTGAATCTTTTTGACTTGACACATTACTCAATGGGTTTTCCTATCAGCATTAAAATAAAAATAACTAATTTCCTTTTTATAAGAGATGTGAGTAGGGTAAGAACAAGAAATTGAAGAATAAACAATAAAAAAGTTTAAAAATTATGTTATTGCTTAATATGAATACTCCAAACTACCTCGACTTTGTTGAAATCATATGGAACCATCTAAATTAGAACTTAATATTATATTTTATCCATTATTTGTTGAAGTATGTGTGAGTGTGTGTGCATGTTCACACATACATGCAAAAGCCAACCTTGCTTCCTTGCCTGAAGGACTACTTCTACAAGCTGGAAACAAAACTGATACTAAAATACATATCATTAATAGACCCACAAGATGAGCATCAATTACTTTTCAGGAACTCACTTATTGCTTTAAGTGAGGGACATATGAGTATAACTATTTGGCTGGGAACCTAGAAAACCCTGACACATTCATTGTGGAGAAATTACTGTGTAGACTTCCTTGCCATAGAATTGAATTTCATTTCACTGACTGGGCTGGAAACATTCCTCTTTTCTCCCAATTCTTTTAAGGAATGATTTGTGCATCCCAGGGAATAAAAGAAGCTAGGGATATCACAAGATATATCTCCCTTGTTTTGATGCCCAGATTCAGACACCCATTATTTATACCCTGTATTAATCACTGAAAAGTCTGTGCTATCCTGAGGCATTATATGTACTCTAGACCTTCAGATGGTTATCTTATAAAAGTGTAGACAAGACAAAACTTGAGGTGTTAAAAAACAAAAACAAAACTTAAACATAGTCTTTAGAATTCTCCTAAAGGTGATATGAATAAAATGCCTTCAAATGATCCATCCTGTGATTAAACTGGGTTTCCTGCAGTAGCGTTTCCATTTTTTTTAAATTTAAGAGCTATTGCATATTTGTTTGTTTTGTTTTTAGGTATACTTCTTTAAGGGCATCTGAAGTATTTCATTTTGTCATATGAATTAGTACACCCGACTTGTCAGGTGGATTATGATACAGTAGCAAATACTACTGCTAATATTAATAGTAATGCCACCATCATTTCACTTCTACGTATCTACCTAGAAAACATATTAAAAAATGTCCAAATGAAGATTTGAACATAAATGTTCATAGCAATATTATTCATAATAGCCAAAAGTGGCAACACACTCATATGCCCATCTACTGACTAATGGATAAAAATGTCGTATATCCACACAATGGAATATTATTCAGCCACTAAAAGAAATTAAGTACTGATTTATGTGACAACACAGATACTTCAACATGAATCTTGAAAAATCATTTTGATAAGTGAAAGAAGCCAGTCACAAAAGACCACATTGTATACAATTCCATTCATATGAATTGTCTAGAACAGTCAAATCGATAGAGACAGAAAATAGATTAGTGGCTGCCTAGGGATGGTTATGATGAAATGTTCTAAATTGGATTATGGTGATAGTTGCAAAGCTTTTAAAATTTACTAAAATTCATTTAAATGTAAAATTAAAATAGGTGATTTTTATGGTGTGTAAGTTATACTTCCATAAATTTATTTTTTACAAAAGTAATTTAAAAAGCAAGGGAGAAAATGGAAACAGTGCTTTTAAGAGATACTTCAATAAAAGGAGAATCCTGGGGGAGCCATAAAAAATGCTGAGAATTAAATAAAATATTAATATTATTTTCCATTTACTGAACACTTACTATGGTGCCAAGCACTTCACTAATTGCTTTACATATATTATCTCTTTTGAGTTTCACAGCAATAGTATGAAACTGAATTATTGAACTACCTTCATATATAAGGAGGCAGGCTTAAAAAGTTTAAGTAAATTATACAAAGTCACACAACTAGTAAAGGGAAAAACCAGGATTTGGACACAAAACTCAAGTCCTTAGCTGTATGCTGTGATTTTCAAGTAAATGTCTTATTGTTAACTCCCATTCAATACCCTCCCTTCAAGTTCTTAAGATTGCTACCTCCCCAGTCCCCTACTCTGCCAATATTTCACTCATCTCAGCAGGAGAGTGACTTAGACTCTCCTTACTTCTACTATTGGGCTGTAAATAATTTGAGAGATTTAAAAAAAAATAACTTAAGTTCTATCATCAAAAACTGCTTTGGAGCTGAGACTTACCTAATATCATAAACCCTTGTTAATTCTGAATTTTGCAGCATTCCAGAATTCTTTGTTTTTGTTAATTTCTTTTCAGTTCACCCTTCCTCTGACCCAGGCCATGTGGCAAATGCTAAACAACTGGCCCAGAGTCTTTGGTAAACATAGGAATGGACGCATCAAAGATGAGGCAGCACAAATGCCTTCTGTTGAGCATTACTATCTAAAGAAACTTTGTTCTGGAATGCTATTAAGGTGGGGGAAATGGCCAATTACCACAAACACATTCTCTGTCTTCCATTAAGCCTTCTAATATAAATATTAAAAGGCAGCAAATAGTTCCCTTGTGGATCTAACTAGCAAACTTAAAAGTGTGGTAAAAGAGAAACAAATGATGCTAAAAAGTGAAACAGTATGTTATATGCAAACAATGAATCATGAAACACTACATCAAATACTAATGGTGTACTGTATGGTGGCTAACATAACATAATAAAATAAGAAAAATAAATTATAGTTTGTTACCAGCAGAACAGGCATGCAAATGAAACACTCCAAGTCCATCCCAGAATGAGACTTAAACTCTTGCACCACAGTAAGAAATAAAACAGGTTGAAATGCACACACTGCCAAGGTGCCAAGTGCTATTTTTGGAAAATCTCCATTTGCATTACATCAGACTGGCATTTCTGGGTTAATAGAATGTACCCTAACTTTCACAGAAGCCATTCAAATACGCAATTCACTATTTACTCTTGAGACCCACCAGCTCTTAAAATAGTGTAACTAAAAGACAAAACCCAAACCAAAAATATCTCTACAGAGAAGATGACAATAATCACATTGCAAGATAATACAAGTCCCTTGCACACAAAAGATAAATGATTAAATATTATGCACAGTTAATTTAAAAAGTAAAATAAAAACATGAATTAAAAATTATGCACAGGTTATTTCCAGAGTGTAGATCTCAAGGCTAACCTTATTTAAGTTAGCTGGTAGAGACCTCTGCAAGAGTATACTCAGAGGGAAATACTCCATGAAAAGCACAGTGTTGAAAATTGACACATAAGAAAACAGTATTACAAAGAGATAAAAACACTATTTTCATCACATTAGTTCTCTAACTGAAAACATCTTTGAGCCAAACAATATCAAGTGCCTTCTCATTAGTCATAGCTCTGTCAACTTTCTTTTGTAATCTTAGACAAGTTGCTTTACCTCTTTCACTCTTGGTTGTGTCTGAAGGTCTTCTAGTTTTGAAAGTCTATGACAATGCCTTCTGATCTTTGTGCTGTCTATACTAACCTTCACTTCCTAAATCCAATGCATGGGATCATAAGTATTGATTAACTTGCCTGATAAACATTGTTATTTGCCTCTAGGGCAGGCCCACTTGAGATAAATTTGTTTAATAGGCTATTTACCTGTACCTATGTAGCATCCATGCTGTGGGCCCTTTACCAGGACTAGAGGCAAAGAATCTTCATTGTTGTTGTTCTTTTCTTTAAAAATACGGGCTCAGACACTTCATTCACATTAAGCTGTCAGTGATTGCTAACAATTTGATGAGGACCTAGGATGAGGGTGCCAGAGACTAAGGTCTTACAATAACAGAATAATGGTTAGACATTAGAATTTCATTTGCTAGTTGAACTAGGTATGAGTGAGGGAAGGAGAGGAAATGTTAGCTTTCCTGATACCTGAAGTTGTGCTGTTTATGAGTTAATCACAGACCTGTACTCCTGAAACAATACATTATTTGCTAATAAAAAAAAATCATAAAGTTAAAACCCCACAGGCCAGCAGGAAATGGACAAAGGTCATAAAAAGATTTCTTTTGGAAGTGTTGTTAATGGTCAATAAATTTAAGGGAAAAAAACCCCAATTCTACATATTCTGCATGAGAATGGTGTTCTCTAAGGCAAGACCAAACTTTTTGGCACTACTTAGTTCACTTAATATCCCTTTATTTGATGACCATAGACTGCACACCCCATCCATGACCATCTTCAAATGCATACTATGTGTTGGGGAAAAAGACCCAGAAGAGAAAATGTGCCTGGCTCAGTGCAGAGCACAGAGAACCTAGAGAAAACAGTTGGAAAAGTCATGATAGTTCAGTATAAGTAGAATAACACTATAATTAGAAAACACTGAAAAAACAGTACCTTAAAATCTGGGTGGAAACAGGAAAGATGTTTCTCTCTTTTATTAAAAAGTGCACCTGTCATTTTGAAAGAGTAGTATTGCCTTTACTAATCAGTTTAACATTAGTGAGTTTATCATTAGTGAGTCACTAAAGTATAGTGTTTATGGTACTAAAAAACTTCTGACTTTTTATACTTTGCCTTGTAGTTTCTTCCCATCAACTTTTCTCTTCTTGACATTTCTTTTTTACTCCAGGTGTCTAGATCATTTCTGATCTTATCACTAAATCTTTGCAGCTTATCTACATTATCAGCTCACGTTCCATTGTGACTCTAACAAAATTACCCTTATTAAAGAGTAAGTTTCAGGGGCACTTCACCTGGGTGGCTCAGTGGGCTAAGCCTTTGCTCTCCAGTCGTGATCTCAGGGTCCTGGGATCAAGCCCTGCATCGAGCCCTACATTGGGCTCTCTGCTCAGCAGGGAGCCTACTTGCCCTCCCCCCGCCTGCCTCTCTGCCTACTTGTGATTTCTCTATCAAAATAAAATAAAATAAAATAAAATTTTTAAAAAAGATTTTATTTATTTGACAGAGATCACAAGCAGGCAGAGAGGCAGGCAGAGAGGAAGGGTAAGCAGTCTTCTTGCTGAGCAGAGAGCCCTATGCAGGGCTCAATCCCAGGACCCCAGGACTGTGACCTGAGCTGAAGGCAGAGGCTTTAACCCACTGAGCCATCCAGGTGCCACAAAATAAAATAAAATCTTTAAAAAGTAAATTTCAAGGAAACATGATTACGTAGGTCAATGTTCCATCTTCCTCAGAGGGAAGGAGCAGAGCTCTAGTGTGCTTGGTACTGTGCTTAGTATGAATTACTCTTACCTTTGGCATTGGTGGATATTACGACTAGAAATTTTAGCATTAGAAGAGACTTTACAGATTGCCAGGCCCTATTACTACACAATTTAAATCCCAAATACTATTACATGTTACCAAAATTTGAATTATGACAAAATCTCCTTGTTTAGCACAAAGAATAAGTATACTCCAATATTTAACTAAGTAGTGGTAGATACAGTTGACCTATGACATACTAATCAGACATGCTGGAAAAGCAGTGCTGGCCTGTGTCAGATGACCTAGGTTTAATGTAGTTCTGGACAAGTCATACTATTTAGGATTCAGTTTCTTCATCTACAAAATGAAGTTGTAGGACAATGCATCAGCATTCTTAAAACTGTTCTTTTTTTTTTAAATTTTTCCCAATCTTTTAAGATCAGTTCAATTCAAAAAATAACTGGACACCTCTCATTTACCAGTTCTGCCATTATCTTTTGCAAGTAAAGGCAAGACACTTCACTTCTTTCAATTTCAGTATGCCCCTTATCCATCTTTGTACCTGTTTCAACATCTAGCCAAGCCTTACACTGATGAAAGAATTGAGGATACAAGTTACTGGCTGGAGTAAAAGAAAGTCATGAGAGGTAAGCACAGATGGGAAATAAGAAAGGCAGCTGTCAGCTAGGTATTTTTCTTGGCATAAAGCCCCCTTGGGAAAAGGCTTATAAATGTAATAATACTGTTTTTACAATCAACCAGGCAAGGCTTTTGTTGTTGTTGTTTTGCTTTGAATTTAATTTTATTTTTTCTGTGTTCCAAGATTCATTATTTATGCACCACACCCAGTGCTCCATGCAATACGTGCCCTCCTTAATACCCACCACCAGGCTCAACCATCCCCACACACTCCCTTCCAAAACCCTTAGTTTGTTTCTCAGAGTCCACAGTCTCTCGTGCTTCATCTCTCCCTCCAATTTAATCCAATTCATGCTTCCTTTCCTTCTTCTAATGTCCTCCATGTTATTCCTTATGCTCCACAAGTAAGTGAAACCATATAACTGACTTTCTCTGCTTGACTTATTTCACTCAGCATAATCTCCTCCAGTCCCTTCCACGTTGATACAAAATTTGGGTATTCATGCTTTCTGATGGAGGCATAATATTCCATTGTGTATATGGACCATATCTTATTTAGCCATTTGTCTGTTGAAGCCATCTTGACTCTTTCCATAGTTTGGTGATTGTGGCCATTGCTGCTATGAACATTGAGGTACATATGGCTCTTCTTTTCACTACATGTGTATCTTTGTAGTAAATACCCAGTAATGCAATAGCAGGGTCATAGGGTAGCTCAATTTTTAATTTTTCTTTTAAAAAAAAATTATTTATTTATTTATTTTGAATTTCTTTTCAGTGTTCCAGAATTCATTGTTTATGCACCACACCCAGTGCTCCATGCAATACATGCCCTCCACACTGTTTTACAAAGTGGCTGCACCAACTTGAATTCCCACCAACAGTGTAAGAGGGTTCTCCTTTCTCCACATTCTCTTCAACACTTGTTTCTTGTCTTATTAATTTTGGCCATTCTAACTGGTATAAGGTGTAAGGCTTTTATTTCTTTAACTTTTTACTTAAATTGCATTTAGTTAAAATATAGTGCAATATTAGTTTTAGGTGTACAATCTAGTGATTCAACACTTCCATAAAACACCTAGTGCTTATCACAACAAGAACACTCCTTAATTCCCATCATCTATTTAACCCATGCACCCACCCACCAACCCTCTGGTAACCATCAGTTTACTCTGGAGTTAAGAGTCTGTTTCTTGGTTTGCCACTCTTTCTCTTTTTTCCCCCTTTGCTCATTTGTATTGTTTCTTACATTCTACATGAGTGAAATCATATATTACTTTTCTTTCTCTGACTGACTTACTTCATTTAGCATAATACTTTTTAGCTCTATCCATGTCATTGATAATGGCAAGATTTCATTCTTCTTTATGGCTAAATAATATTTCATTATATATATCTACATGTATATATATCTACATGTATATATATCTACATATACCTATATCTATATCTATATCACATCTTTATCCATTCATCAGTTGATGAACACTTGGGTTGTTTCCATAATTTGGCTATTATAGATAATGCTGCTACAAACATCAGGGTGCAAATATTCTTTTGAATTAGTATTATTTGTATTCTTTGGGTATAGAGTAGTTCTATTTTTAACTTTTGGAGCAATCTGCATATTTAATGCAATTTCAATCAAAATACCAACAACATAGACAACAGAGAGCTTGAGCAAACAATCCTAAAATTTATATGGAACCACAAATTATCCCAAAAAGCCAAAGCAACCTTAAAAAAAGAAAAGAAAAGCTGGCATTGCAATCCAAGACCTTGAGTTAAGTTACAAAGCTGTATTGATGAAAATAGTATGGTACAGGCACAAAATAGACACATAATTCAATAGAACAGAATAGAAAATGCAGAAATGAACCCACAACTATATAGTCAACTAATCTTCAACAAAGCTGGAAAGAACATGCAATGAGAAAGACAGTCTCTTCAACAAGTGTATTTGGAAAACTACACAGTAACATATAAAAGAATGAAACTGGACCACTTTCTTATACCATACACAAAAATAAATTCAAAATGGATGAATGGTCTGAATGTGAGACGTGAAACCATTAAAATCGTAGAGGAGAACAGAAGCAATAACCTCTGTGACATCAGCCATAACTACTTCTTACTAGATCTGTTCCCTGCTATAAGGGAAACAAAGGCAAGAGTAAACTACTGGGACTTCATCAAAATAGAAAGCTTCTGTACAGTGAAGGAAACAAACAAACAAACAAACAAAAAACCTAAAAGGCAACTTATGGAATGGGAGAAGATGTTTGCAAATGGCATATCTCATAAAGGGTTAGTATCCAAAATCTCTAAAGAACTTATAAAACCCAAAACTCAAAAAACAAATAACCCAGTTAAAAAGGGACATCACTGATCATCAGGTAAGACAAAACAAAATTACAATGAGATATCACCTGCCACCAGTCAGAATGGTTAAAATCAACAACGCAAAAAACAAGTGTTGGCAAGGATGTGGAGAAAGGGGAACCCTCTTACTCTCTTGGTAGGAATGCAAACTGGGTGCAGCCACTCTGGAAAACAGTATGGAAGTTCCTCAAAAAGATCAGATAAAGCTTTTAGAACCACTAGTAGATTGAAGATTAATACTTGTGAGTCCTGGTTCTAAGCTATTCACCCCAAGCCTTACAAATCTATCCTCTTCTAAGAATGGAACTAGTAAGGGCTTTAGTTATCCTGCCTATGCAGTGGTAAAAATAGTGAGATTTTTACCACTCAAATAGTGAGATTTTAACCATAGTAAGATGACACAACTGGGATCGAACAGTGACACAATCTCAAAATGTTTTCTATGTTCATTCTTGGAGACAATAGTTTTCAGGATTCCAGGTGAGCTTAATTGCTTATTAATTGATGAATATGTTTGGAATCTTGTGGGTATAAAAAATTATTGCTTAAATGCATAGAGGAGTTGCTTGAGACTTACCATTTCATTTATTCAACAGATCTCAGAACTCTAGGACTAATCATTTATATTTTCCTTGAAATGTAAGGGCTATACAGGTGTCCTGAGAAAGTTGCACACAAAGAGCTGACATTGGTCTAATTTAATTAAACATATGTTTTAATTCAGCAGGAAGTATCCAGTATTATTTTTCTTCTAAAAAATTAGTAATATATGTTATATCTGTATATGAAGATTTAAATTGTTTTCTCTCCAAATGATATGAATTCTCATGAGATGTTTCTTCTCAGGCTATCATAAATGTCCACATAAAGTCAGTCATAAAAAGTCTTATTATAAACATCCCGTTTGATTGCCTCTCCCTTCTGCAGTAGTTCTGGTCAAAGTTCATAAAGTAAGAGTGACACTAATATAATACCCACCAGGAGGGAAAAAATAATATCCAATACTGCTTCTTGGAAAGAGCAGGATTGATCATAGCTGATAGTTGCATTCACAAATGATAATACATCATATAATCTCTTTAAATTTTGAAGCACCATGGCTTTTAGAAAGACAAAACACAGCAAAACCCCACATTAGGTAAAGATAAAGATCCTATATGTGCTTGAATTCTCAGCATAAATTTCTTTTAGTTGCCTTGCCCCTTATCTATACAAAATGTATAGATTCCATAGCTATGAAAGATTCCATAACTATGAGAATCAGAAATCAGAAATCATTCCCTTTGGGGAAGCTATGTTCCTACCCAAGTGCTGTTCAATAGTATTGTAGTCCATGGTTTTTTTAGAGAAATGACAGGGAACTGGCCTAGGAGAACTAAGGCAAAAAAGGCTAGAAATTATCCTTTCTGTTATCTAAGTTCATATAATTTTAACAAAGCTACCTGAGTAAGCAGGGAAGATTAGAAGTTATTTTTTTACGAATAGTTCAAAGCATTATAGTGAGGACTAACATCTACAAAACTTGGAATTATATAGTGAACTAGAAAGGTGGAGTTAGTAAGCATTTAATGGTAAGCAGACGAAGAATAAAGAAATATATGACACACAAGAAGAAATATAGGATAAACAAAATGGTGTTGATGATAGGATGAGTAATGTGCAGCCCTGAATGCAATAGAACAGTGTCGCACAGACATTAATGTGCATACAATTCACATGGTGATCGTGTTCTAATGCACATTATGAGTAAGTAGTCTGAGGTGGGGCCTGAGATTCTGCATTTCTTATAATCTAAGTGATGCTCTTTTTGTTGGCCCATGGACCACACCAGGGACAGAGACAACCAAGCTGTGGAGTCATCTGGGTGTTACTGGTCAAGTATGTGACTGTTTCAGATCAACATCAATAATCCTTTATCAAGCACCACCCCTAAGTGAGGCATTATAGGAGACTACATGAAAGTAAGCCTCTGTCTCTTCTTATTCATTTTATAATTCAGTTGGAGAGGAAATACTTAAAAGGAGTAATATTCTGCAGGGTCATATAAATGATCCTTCATGCTCAGATCTCTTGATTTACCATCTGTACAACATAGTATTTAAGTACTTTCTTGGGGGAACCCAAAGAGAGTGTGCTTAGGGTAGAGGCAGGAATCTGAAGGACTGAACATAGAATATATATAGGGGATTTAATTTCACAGTCTGAAGCTATCTCACAGGTGAAATTTTTCCATTAACATTGAACAAAGCATTTCCCACCCCGCTTCCTCATTGAGGGGTGGGGACATTTAGCCTTGAACCAAATGTGTGAATTGAATTTAGATAATATCATCTCACATTCTGCAGATAAAACTTCACAACATATAAAGGAGAGGCATGGTGAGCAACATTTTAAGACAAGTTGTTGTCATACCCTGGGTCTTGAGGTACCATAAGATCCTTATTAAAAATAGGTAGAGGGGCACCTGGGTAGCTCAGTGGGTTAAAGCCTCTGCTTTTGGCTCAGGCCATGATCTCAGGGTCCTGAGATTGAGCCCCGTGTGGGGCTCTCTGCTCAGCGGGGAGCCTGCTTCCCTTCCTCTCTCTCTGCCTGCCTTTCTGCCTACTTGTGATCTCTGTCAAATGAATAAATAAAATCTTTTTAAAAATAGGTAGAAATAGGATTCAGGGTCTCCTCAACATTTTCACCCTTCAATAAATTTTTAACATTACATGTAAGCATAATTTGATGAAAATAAAATTATATTCCTGAACCTTGAAAGGTATATGTTTCTTAACATTTTCATCATTAGCATAATTTTCAATGTTAAAGATAGGCAGAATTTCAATAAAAATGAAATAATATTGCTGAACTCTGAGAGCAAGACACCAGTTTTTATCACACATTTGACTTGTTCTCATTTCTCTAAGAAATAAGTTTCTTTGATGTTTGTGACATCAGCCTCTTTTACTATAACTTCAATATATAGCTGATAGTTTCAACCTCTCCCTGCCCAAGGACAATATTTTCACCCACTCTTTATGATGTTTATGCTGAAAGGGTTTCTTTCTTAATAGCTTATTATTAATGTAGAGAAATGGCATAATTTTCTGTAGACTGAATTTTGTATCCTACAAATTTACTTAATTTGTTTTTTCATTCTAATAGGTTTCCCCCTCACCCCTGGTGAAGTCTTTAGGGTTTTCTATATATAGTATCATGTCAACTTCAAATAGTGATGGTTTTACTTCTTTTGTATTTGGATGCCTTTTCTTTCTTTTGCCCTATTTCTGTGGTTAGGACTTTTAATATTATGTTGAACAAAAGTGGCAAGAGTGGGAGTCCTTACATTAGAAGAAGAGCTTTGAGCTTTTTATCATAGAGTATGATGTTAGCTGTGGATTTGCTATAGATGGAATTTGTTATGTTGAGGCACATTCTCTGTATATACCCAGTTTATTGAGTTTTTATCATAAATGGATGTTGAATTTGGTCAAATGCTTTTTTCTGCCTCTCTTGAGATCGTATGGTATTTATCCCTCATTCTCTTAACACAGTATATCACATTGATTTGCAAATGTTGAACTATTCTTGCATTCTTGAAATAAATCCCACTTGATCATGGTATATGATTCTTTTAATGTATTGTTAAATTTTGTTTGTCAATATTTTGTTGAGGATTTTGGCATTTATGTCATCAGGGATACTGGCTTGTAATTTATTTCCTTCCTTCCTTCCTCCCTCCCTGTTTTTTTTCTCTCTCTTTTCCTTCCTTCCTTCCTTTCTTCCTTCCTTCCTTCCTTCCTTCCTTCATGGTGTGTTTGACTGGTTATGGTATTTGGGTAATGCCAGCCTCATAAAATAAACTTGGAAGCATTCCTACCTCTTCAATTTTTTGGAGTTTCAAAAGGATAACTACTAAATCCTTGAATGTTTGTAATTCACCAGTGAAACCATCTGATACTGGATTTTTGTTTGTTGGGAGTTTTTTGATTACTGATTCATACTAGAAATTTACCTATTCACGTGTTCTATTTTGTCATGATTCAGTCCTTGAATAATTGTATGTTTCTAGAAATTTATCCTTTTCCTCTAGGTTGTCCAATTTGTTGGTGTATAACTGCTTGTGGTAATTTCTTATGATTATCTTATTTTTGTGGTATCAGTCATAACTTTTTTTTTCATTTCTGATTTTATTTATTTGACCCCCTCCCTTTTTTCTTGGTGAGTCTAGCTAATAGTTGGTTAATTTTTTTTTTTTGTTTGTGAAGAACCAGCTCTTAGTTTCATTAATCATTTCTATTGTCTTTTTAGTCACTATTTCATTTATTCTGCTCTGATCTTTATTATTTCTTTCCTTCTACTAACTTGGACTTCATTTGTTCTTCTTTTTCTAGCTCCATTAGGTATAAAGTTAGATTGTTTATTTGAGATTTTTCTAATTTCTTGAGGTAGACCTGTATTGGTATATACTTTTTAGAACCACTTTTACTTCATTCCATATGTTTTAGTATGTTGTATTTCTGTTTTCTTTTGTCTCTAGATACTTTTTAAAATTTCTGTTTTGATTTCTTCAATGTCCCACTAGTTGTTCAGCAATATATTGTTTAATCTCCACATCTGTGCGGTTTTTCCAATTTTATTCTTGTAATTGATTTCCAATTTCATACTACTGTGGTCAGGAACAATTCTTAATATGTTTAATCTTCTTGAATTTACTGAGATTTATTTTGTGGCCTAATATGATTTATCCTGGAGAGTGTTCTTTGTGCACTTGAGAAGAATGTGTACTTTGTTGCTTTTGGATGGAATATATATATATGTGTATATATACACACATATATATATGTATATACATATATATATACACACACACACACACGTGTGTGTGTATGTGTGTGTGTGTGCGCGTGTATTCTCCATCTGGTCTAATATGTCTTTTATGGCCAATATTCCCTTATTGATTGTCTGGATAATTTATCTGATGATGTAAGTTGGGTGTTCAATTCCCCTACTATTATTGCATTGCTGTCAATTTCTTGTCTTATATCTGTTAATAATTGCCTTATACATTTTGGTGATACTATGTTGGATGGATATATATTTATAAATATTATATATTCTTACTGAATTGACCCCTTTATCATAATGTCCTACTTTGTCTATATTACTCTTTGTTTTAAAGTTTATTTTGTCTGATATGAGTATAGCTACACCAGCTCCCTTTTCATTCCCATTTGCATGCAATATCTTTCTGTATGGTTTCACTTTCAGTCTGTGTTCTTAAGATCTGGAGTGAGTCTCTTGTAGGCAGCATAAAGATGTGAATTTTTAAAAATCTATTCAGCCACTCTATGTCGTTTGATTAGAGAATTTAGTTGACTTACATTTAAATTATTAATAGTTACATACTTACTGCCATTTTGTTCATTGTTTCTGGCTGTTGTTGTAGCTCCTCTCTGTTCTCTTTCTCTCTTCCCTGAGAGAGATTTGATGTCTTTCCTAAACGTTATGTTTAAATTCCTTTATTTTCTTTTGTGCATTTACTATAAATTTTGCTGAGTGGTTACCATCAGGTTCATATATCATATATAAAGGCACCCATTTCATAGATAGATAGATAGATTTAAATTGATAGAAACTTCAACTTGGAACATATTCCAAAGCTTTATATTCCTACCCCCACACACATTTTACGTTTTTAATGTAATATTTTACATCTTTTATTTTATGCATTCCTTAACTAATCACTGTAGTTTTATAAATTTTATGACATGTTTTTAAATTTTCATACTTGCTTTATGTGATTGATCCCTTATCTTTACTATATATTTACCTTTTCTAGTGATATTTTTCCTTTTGTATGTTTTCTTGTTATTAATTAATGCCATTTATTTTCAGGTTAAAGTAGTCCCTTTAACATTTCTTGTAAGGTTGATTGGTAGTGATGAACTCCATTAGTTTTTGCTTATCTGGAAAACTCTCAATCTTTCCTTCAGTTCTGAATGATAATTTTTCCAGATAAAGAATTTTTAGTTGGAAGCTTTTTTCCCTTTCAACACTTTGATTATGTCATGTCAACCTCTTCAGGCCTGCAAAGTTTCTACTGGAAAATCTGCTAATAGCCACGTGGGCTTTCCTTGTGTGTAAGTTGTTTTCCTGTTGCTGCTTTTAGGATTGTCTGTTTAGGTTTTACCATTTTAATTATAATGTATCTTGGTGTCATTTTCTTTGGGTTCATTGTTTTTTTAAACTCTCTGGGCTTACTGGCCATGGATGTCTGTTTCTTTCACCCAGTAGGTAAGTTTTCAGCTATTCTTTCTTCAAATAAATTTCTCCTTCTTCTAAGACCTCTGTAGTGTGAATGTTATTCTGCTTCATGTTGTCCAATAGGTTTCTTAAGATATACTCACTTAATTTTGATTTCTTTTTGCTGCTCTGTTTAGGTGAATTCTATTGTTTTGTGTTTTAGTTCACTGATCTTTTCCTCTGCTTAACCCCTCAAGTGTATTTTTTAGTTTGCTTATTGCATTCTTTAGCTTTGTAACTTCTGTTGGATACATTCTTATATTTTCTCTTTGTTGAAGTTCTCACTATGCTGATTCATTCCTCTTCCAAGTTCAGTGAGCATCTTTATGGCCATTACTTTGGATTGCTTATCTCTCTTTCATTAATGTCTTATCTCTCTTTCATTGATGTCTTTTCTGAGTTTTTTTCCTTATTTGTTTGTTTGGAACATATTCCTCTGTCTCCTGATTTTGCCTAATTCTTTGTGTTTGTTTCTGTGTATTAGGCAAGTCTTCTACCTCTCTGAGTCTTGAAGGAGTGGCCTTGTATAGGTGATGTCCTGTGGAGATCAGAAGCACTATCCCTCCTGACCACCAGAGTCAGAAGCTGAAGCAGCACCCCTGTGTGACCTGTATGCACCAGGATGCTATGGTATGGTTGAGGCTGCATCATAGGGGTAGACAAATTCTCACTTCATTCTTGCCCAGCCTGATTACTCCACACAGCTGTGGCACAGGTGTGGGTAGGGGCGTCAGCCAGTCGTGCCCTATAGCATTAACAAGTTAGAGGGAACATTCTAAAATGACATCCAACAGCACTGGCATTAGCAAGCTGGAATGAGATCTCAAAAATGACACCTGCCATTGTCTCCATTCCCAGAGAGATCCCCAACAACTTCCTACTTCTTCAGCAGATGCTTTAAGATTACTAAGTGGGTTTCCCTCACATATGATCTATGTACTTTTCAAACTGGTGTTTCTGTGTTGGGTCCCTGGGTAAATGAGTATGTGTGTAACCCCTTTAATACTGTGATCTTTGTTTCTTATGGTTTTAATGTTTTTCTGGATATAATCTCTGGACGTTTTTAGAGTCAGGTGTTTTGAGAGATCATTTTTTTTATGTGTGAGACCTAGGGATTGGTGTACCTAAAGTGGAGCACAGAGAGACCCCCCGCTTCTCAGGGGAGATTCCCATATATTTATGATCCCTTCCAACTGTAGAGTGCCATGCCTCAGTGTTTGTTTGTTTGTTTGTTTTGTAAGAAATTTCTCTGCCTTTTCTATTCATTTCAATGCTGTCTTTTTATCCTTTATTGTAGAGGCTCTGTTCATACAGTCTTCAAGTCTTTCTCAGGGAAATTTTTCCATATTTAGTTGTGTATTTGTTCTACCCATGAAAAGAGATGAGTTTGGGGTCTTCCTATACCACCATCTTGAACCACACTCTAAAAGTCTCTGTTGTCTAAGGATTACTCAAATTTCAGAGAAGGAAATCTCAGGAGTGGCAAGTCTGATTTTTCCCTTTCTGTTACTTCACATTTCTGAAACTTTCTTTACATTTTGGAATAAAATTGGAGAAAAGTCTAGTGTTTCCTATGGGGAATCTTTGAGATAGCTCAACATCTTGCTTTCTTACCTTAACACAGTATAATATACTGGTAAGGAGTATGGCCACTGGAGCCAGACCATTTGGAATTTGAATTTTGTCTTGGCTGCTATGCAAACTCAAGAAATATATATAACTATCTATGCCTCAGTTTCCTCATCTGTTAAGTGAGTATGGTAATGATAATAATAAAATAATAATAGTATTTATATCATAGAGTTATAATGAATATTAGGTAAATTTATATCTATAAAGATATTTGAATAATGTCTGGCATATATTAAACACTCAATAAACATTATTGACTTTAATGTCAATTATTATTTCTCATCTTGGAATTGAGGAGGAATATCTTCTGCAAGGATAGATGTGAGTGTATGGGGATGGAGGGAGAATGGGAGAACAATAGATACAGAGAAAAATAATATGATTAACATGTGGCTGGACAGATGATTAAAACAGAGAGATGTAGAATCAGGCATGGAAGATACAATGGTAAAAAAGAATGGCTTCTTACCATCCTTACCAAGTGACCCAGTTATAGACTGACAGCGGTAATAAAAATTTGTTTCAAAAATTTGAAATCTGGGGAAGAGAATTATGAAAAGGTAGAGGATAAAAAAGTAATTATCTTTGTTTAAATCTTTGGTGTGTGTGTGTGTGTGTGTGTGTGTGTGTGTGTGTGTGAAATAGAGAGAGAGAGAGAGAGAAAGATTTAGAGAGAGAGATAGATAGGTTGTGAAAAATTGCTAAGCATTAAAAGTTAGGGCTTTACTATGTTCATCTGTAAAATCAAATCTGTAAATGGAGAATCCTAAACATTTGGTATTATAAGAGGCATCTGGAACCAAGATTAAGCTCAGTGTCTATATTTTAGGTGATAATTACGTACTCTAAACTTCTTTAAAATTTTTGCCAATTCTTTGATGGCTCATTGATTTTAGAGACCATATTAGATTTTACTCTTATTTTCACTAGATGCTGAAATGTAGAGTAATGTAGAATAATAAAAATTAAATAACATGCTGAATGGTTATTTTAAAATGGTGGTGCATTACATATTTGGGAGGAATGAAAGTGGCAAAGATATAATTGATTTTCCTACTCAACACTAATATAAAATCAAACCTATAATATGTAAATATCACCACACTGGAGAAAAAAAAAGAATATTTACAAATCCCACTGATCACATTCTTCTGTCTAGATTAATATAATTGTCTTAACCCATTTCTTTACTAATCTCAGTGACTCTCCAGGATGTGAAAAATTTTAGAACACTTATATATCATTTCAACAAAACATTATAAATGAAATGGCATTATGATGGTGTTTATAAAGCTAGATCATTTGAAACTGAGAGTCTTTTAAATATAATAAAACACATTTTCTTTAATTATTCTTTCTTTTTAAGAGTACTCAACTTTGAAAGGCCTTAATTCATACAATCTCTTCAGAAATATTTTTCTTTTCCTATAATATTGATATATAATGATTTTATTGTGTGCGGGTGTGATACAGGGTTGGGGTAATGGCTACTGACTTTCCTCACTGTAGAAGGTAAATACTATATGTAAACAATGCAGATGTCACCATTATCAGAATGAAATTTAAGGTTTTCTTTCCCAGAGAGTTCATGGACCATCATTTACAAGACTTAAAATATTTAGTTCTTGTGACTTCAAAAAGGATTCAAAGACTTCATTTCCCAAATCAAGGAGAAATTTCAAAATATGTAAGGCACAACTTCTATATCACAAAAGGTGTTATTTAGGTGGAGTTTGCGTCTGTCTATCATTCAGAAAACCAAAATTATGAAATAGATGGGCTTTTGAGGCATTTTATATAGTTTAGCTCTTCTTTTCATTCTCTTCCTTTGTCAGGCTTATCTTTATTTTACACTCAAACTTGTTCTGTGATATTTTCCTCTCTCCCTGTAAACCTGATGTTTTATTCTGTGAATAGACCTCCTTTTGTCCTGCCATGCTTTTTGCATATAGCAGTTCAGACAGAGAAGGCCTCTTTACATTCTATTATTGTTATTGGTCCATGACAAGTGGAACCCTTAGGACCCTATTGAAGGAAATTTTAAGGCTTTGCATTTCTATTTTGTGCTGTTTCCAGCTTGCACTCCTTCAATTTCACACAGCTCTTGCTGTAATCTTTCCAAATTCGTTCTGCAGAAACTCATCACTTTTATTTTTACCCCCTTTGCTTTCACTTTGGTCCCAATTACAACCTAACTAGATCCTGATTTCTGTTCATTTCAAAAGTACCCCCACTTTTCATTCAATCTTTTTTTCACATCATCTTTCAATCTTTTGATATGTAAACCTGAGCTTATGAATTGCTTCTGAGTTCTTTCTTCTGAGTTTACCTACTATGTAATAAGAAAGCCCTTTACCATGTCCTTGTCACATTTCTTGGTGTATCCATTTATTAAGGTTCCATGTTTAGAACTATTATTTCCAAACTTCACTTTAAAATATGCCAAATTTTCCCATGAAGTTCATGCTACTAATAACCAACATTCTCCAAATGAATTTGTTTTGGTTTTTCCTCTTCAGAAGCAGTTCTCTAACTGCTCTTGAGTCTATTTAATTTGAGCTTTAAGTATCATCTTCCCTGTTTAGATTAGAACAATTTTTGTCTAGAAAGTCTCAGAGAGAGAGAGATAAGACAAACATACCATACCTTAATGATGAAACAGGATAAGCCTCCTGAATGCCAACTTTCTTATCTAGATATGTTTATTGCTTATTGAGTAAAGAACTTTATTCTTTGCAAATGATTACATTGAGTAACTACTGTAAAGGGTCTAAAGAGAATAGCTGTCTGTAGAGTAGACCAGAGAAGGGATGTCCAGAATTCTGGAGACTGGATATACTCATCTGAGTAGTACAGGTATTCTGTGCAGATCACAACAGAAGGCAATCTTAGGAAGTTTAATCAGATAAGCAGTTGATACCAGAAGGACCCAATGTTAGATAACATAGGACATCTCAACAGGTGAGAAGGACCAATTTTTAGGGTGATTTGGGAGCAATGGGTTATACAAGTGGTATGGGACAAAAGATGGGAACAGTTATTTAAACTTGGATATCAGGCAAGGGTTTGGTTATAAGAAACAAGCAAGAGTGGATGAAGGCATACTTGCTGCTGGGCTAAGGGCTCTAATAGGTCTTTATATTTCCTCTGATGAGTGGCCAGATTGATCTTTAGGTGTTGAAGCAGTGCTGGGGATTAAAATGACCTAGCCATGGAGGCTGAAGGCAGGGAGGCAGGGAACTAGGCTTGACATTATACTTAGAGTTCAATACTGAAAGGTTTTTGTGATTAATCACTAAGGTATAATTGACTCAGCAATTGCACTACTGGGTATTTACCCTAAAGATACAAACGTAGTGATCCAAAGGTGGCACGTGCACCCAAATGTTTATAGCAGCAATGTCCACAATAGCCAAACTATGGAAAGAATCTAGATTTCCATCAACACATGAATGGATAAAGAAGATGTGGTATATATGTACACAATGGAATACTATGCAGCCATCAAAAGAAAAGAAATCTCGCCATTTGTGACAACATGGATGGAACTAGAGGGTATTATGCTTAGCGAAATAAGTCAATCAGAGAAAGACAACTGTCATATGATCTCCCTGATATGAGGAAGTGAAGATGCAATGTGGGGAGTTTTGGGGGATAGGAAAAGAATAAATGAAACAAGATGGGATCAGGAAGGAGACAAACCATGAGAGACTCTTAATCTTACAAAACAAACTGAGGGTTGCTGGGAGGAGGGGGGAGGGAGAGGGTGGTAGGGCTGTGGACATTGGGGAGGGTATGTGCTATGGTAAGTTCTGTGAAGTGTGTAAACCTGGAGATTCACAGACCTGTAAACTTGGGGCTAATAATACATTATATGTTTATAAAAAATAAAAAAATATTATTAAAAAAATAAAAAAGTAAAAAGGTAGGGGGAGAATATTTTTGGAGAATTATCATATGCCTTGATGGGAGAGAAACTGAGAGCAATAGTCAATGCCTGAAAATGTGATGATTCCTAGAAAGCGAATGTCAATTTAGCACTCTGGGTTTCAAAAAGAATTCCGGGAAGTAGGGTAGTTATGTAAAAATTACACTGATGGTGAGAATATGCTTGTATTTGGAAGGACCTAAAAGCCCTGTAATTCAATTGCCACTGAAATTTAGTGCTTTCTAAATGGATGATCATCACATTAAAGAATTTTGAATTTAGGAGCCTAAAAAAGTAACTAAGGTTTAATTATAATTAACCTGTAGTTTTTTGGATTTTGTATAACACACTGGGACCAATGTGATTATTGTCAGCAACAGGTACCATTTTAATGTAGTCTTTAATATTTAGAGTGCTTAGAAATACCAGAGATTGGGTTTTTTTGAAAGCATATTAAAAGTTTTCTTAATTCAAAGTTGATTTTATTTTGTACTTCAGTAGATGTAGTAAGTGATCAGGAGATAATGGTTCTTTAGAAAAGAGCCAGGGTTAATAAAGGAATCATCATACCATTTTTAAACATTAAAACTTAAGAACATTTATACCAACAATAAGGCTGGAGAATGATGATGGTGTATATCATCAGTGCTTTTAGATTCCCAGAACAGTCTCAGGTAGGGACTCTGACACATATCATCTTAGCAGAGGGCATACATGCCTCAAGCTCCCAGTGCCACTGATGAAATATTTCCAGCTTGTACCTATTTTTATGCTGTCTCAAGTTTCCAGTAGTAGCTATTTTCAGTTGAATTACTGACATCAAGTGATCAAAAAAATCTTCAGCTATAAATGGAAAGTGGATTTCTTATTATAATTCCATAATAATAACAACAGGTGTTCTTTTTTAGAACTTATACTGGGTTAAGAAAATAATATGCAGAGAGGAAACTTTAATAAATATTAATAAGTACTTTCCCAAGTGAATATATTCTGTATGAAAGGGATAGCACAATAAAATATGCCAATATATGATGTGGTAGGGAGCAAATCTACAAGTAGGAAGTTTTGAGAAGGACATGAAACAGGAAGAAGATACTGAGAAAGGATGCAAGAGCTATAAAAGAACACAGATACTTAAGGAAACAAGAGACAACTAAGAAACATGACCAAGTATTATGTGGAAAAGAATACAGAAATAGTATGAGTGAGAGGGATAATGTTGAGATGAAAGATTAAATGACAGAAAACTAAGTAGGAAATTGGAAAGATCAGACATGAAATTCAACATTTCCTTATACATATGGAAAAAATATCATTTAGCATTATCACAATCATGGGCCAGATGTATGTTAGAATTAAGGCAAGGTTGGGGGAAATTTTCTAGGCTAGACTAAGAAAACATCAGGCAAAATTTTTAAAAGGTAAGCAACAAGTAGCTGTTTATGAACTTAGCTATTGAAATCATTAGGAATATCTTTAAGTTCCTTCTTTTGTTTCCAGACAATTGTTGAAGAAAATTATACAGCTGTGTGGACTAACCTCACTTTAACTGTATGAACACAAATCTCAATGGTATACAGTATTTTTTTAAAGATTTTATTTATTTGACAGAGAGAGATCACAAGTAGAGAGAGAGAGAGAGAGAGGAGGAAGCAGGCTCCCTGCCTAGCAGAGAGCCCGATGCGGGACTCGATCCCAGGACCCTGAGATCATGACCTGAGCTGAAGGCAGAGGCTTAACCCACTGAGCCACGCAGGCAGCCCTAGAGTATTTTTAAAAAAGATTTTATTTATTTGACACACAGAGAGAGCGATCACAAGTAGGCAGAAAGGCAGGCAGAGAGAGGAGGGAAGCAGGCTCCCTGATGAGCAGAGTCAAATGCAGGGCTCAATCCCAGGCTGAGATGATGACCTGAGCCAAAGGCAGAGGCTTTAAACCACTGAGCCACCCAGGCACCCCTCAGATGGTGTACAGTATTACCCAGAGTTATTCCTGCACTTCCCTAGTATGTTAATTTTGCACTCAAAAAAATTCTTCACACCTTTTCCACTCTCTTCAAAATCATTTGCTCATTTCTCAGACCTTCACCCCTCCACACTTTCTTACCTCAAATACATATAATGTCAGTAGATGGTCTTGTCACATTCTCAATCTTCTAATATTACAATGGATAATGTGTCCCTCTTCCTACCAAAAATGATCTTCTAGATTTCTCAAAGCATAACCCTGCAATTGTCCCTTTTCTCTCCTGCATTTTTAATCCTTCCCTCTTTATAGGGTCATTCTCGTTACCATTTAAAATATTTTAGCATTGGGGTGCCTGGGTGGCTCCGTCAATTGAGCAGCTGCCTTTGGCTCAGGTCATGATCCCTGCTCAGTGGAGTGTCTGCTTCTCCTTCTCACCTTCCCCTCTCTCATGCTCTTGCTCTCTCTATCTCTTTCTCTCAAATAAAGAAATAAAATCTTTAAAAAATTAAATAAAATATTTTACTGTCTCCTGCTTTAATGAAACAAACATAAGAAAAATTTCCCCTTCTTACCACATCTTTCTCCAGCTACTGTCCCATTTCTTTGCTTCCCCTCAGGGCAAATCTTGAAAGAGTTGTCATATTCACTGTCTCCACTTCCTCACCCACATTTTTCCCTCATCCTACTCCTATGGTGCTTCTGCCATCACCATTTTATCAAGGCTGCTTGAATCAAAGTAATCAATGACCTCTATGTTACCAAGTAGAACAATTACTTCTCAGTCTTCACTTTGGTTTCTCATCAGCATGTAACACGTGACTATTCCCTCCTGCTATAGAACACTTTCTATAGTTGTCTTCTGTGTTTCCACTCCTTTTTTTCCCCTTCTAATTCACTAGACATTCCTTCTTTATCTTTTTTGCTGGGTTCTCCTTTTTTGTTTAACCTCTATATGATTTTATGTCATAGGACCCTATCCTTGGAACTCCATCTTTTTTCTATAGACTATCACTGGTCAATGTCATCTATTTCCACAGATGGTGTTTACACCTATGTGCTTATGAATCCTAAATGTATATCTCCAACTCTGATTTCTCCCCCATAATTCATAGTCTTTTATTCAACTCCCTACTTAACCTATCAACTTGAACATATAACAAATATCTCAAATTTAAGATCTCCTAAACAGAATACTTGATTTCTACCCCTAGCTAGAAACTGTCTCTGTTCTTCATCTTCATCTAATTAAATGGTATTACCATATATGCAATTGCTAAAAAACCAAGGCTTTGTTTTTTGTAATCATCTTTCCTTTCAGTCTCTGAATTCAATCTGTGAGAAAATAAAATCAACTCTATCTACCAAAAATTTCATAAATCTTACTCTTTCCTACTACCTCCACTGCTATCATCCTAGTACAGGTCACCATTATCTTTTTCTAATTTTTGCAAGAACTTTAAAATTAATTATCCTTCTTCCACTACTGTCTTCCTCCAATCTTTTCTCTATACAATAGCCACAGTGATCTTCAGAAAGCCAGAAATAATATGTCTGAAACCTTCTAGGTCAGTATTGTCCGGTAGAAATATGAGACACAAATATGAGCCATATATGTAACTTTCAATTTTCTAGTTACTACTTTTTCTTAATTTTATTTATTTATTTGAGAAAAAGAGGTAAAGAGAGAGAACACAAGCTGGGGGAGAAGCAGAGAGAGTAGAAGAAGCAGACTCCTGCCAAACAGGGAACCTGATGTGGGGCTCAATCCCAATGACCTGAGCCAAAGGCAGATGCTTAACTGACTGAGTAACCCAGGCACCCCTAGTTGCTACTTTTTAAAAAAATATAGAGAAATACGTGAAAGTAATATTAATATATTTTTAATCTAACATATCCAAAATATTATCCTTTCAACATGTAGTCCGTATAAAATTATTAATGAGATAATTTTACATTCTGTTTTTCACACTAAGTCCCAGAAATCTAATGTGTAATTTATCCTCAGTGCATCTCAGTTTTAAATAGTCACATATTTTAAGTGCTCAGTAGCCACATGTGGGTAGTACCTACCATGCTCGATAGTAAAATTTTAGGGTACTTGCTTCACACTTAGAGTAAGATCCAGAATTCTCTAAGTTCACAAACTACACATGAATTGATTCCTTTCTACTTCATCTCTATCCACTCTCTCTTCTTGCCCACTATAATCCAGCCATACTGCTTTATCTTTCCCTTCCAGAT
Source organism: Mustela nigripes (assembly GCF_022355385.1). Taxonomy (NCBI): domain Eukaryota; kingdom Metazoa; phylum Chordata; class Mammalia; order Carnivora; family Mustelidae; genus Mustela; species Mustela nigripes. The sequence goes on from NC_081575.1 coordinate 42,444,469, forward strand.
CACCAAGTTTTTCCTACCTTAGGTCTTTTACTTTTGCTGCTCTATTTTCCTCCTCTAATCCTTACTTGACTGGCTTCTTCTTATAGTCATGTCTCAGCTTAAATGTCACCTCCTATCTAATGAAAAGGAAACATCTCAGTCTATTTAATCTTCAACATTTATTAGTATGTGGCATCTCCTCACTTAAGATTTTGTTGCCTTTCTCCTTACACTAGATATAAGCTCCTTGATTACAAAAAAACATTGTCTGTCTTATTTGCTATTGTCTTCCTAGGACCTAGAACAGTGTCTGGCATATACCAGACAATAAATGTTTGTTGAATTATTGAATAAATTCATTCAAGGGATGGTGTTCTCTTTATATCCAATTCTTTGTTATCTACTTAAGAAACAAGCCAATTGGCTTTGGCATGACTACATGATAACATGCATGCTAGAATCAAAGAAGCGGTTATTTAATGTGAAAAATACTAACCATTTTCTGTCTATCGCTAATTTTCACTTATCTTTTAAGTTTCAGCTTTAGTACTGCCTCCTCAGGAAAGGACTTCCTAATTCTATAGATTATTTTCCCCATGCTGCTTGTACCCATCTAACCAGCATATCTTCCTTTAATTTACTCATCATACCTTCAATTATTTGTTACATGCTCACAGACTATATTCTCCATGAAGGTAGAGATTGTGTTGGTCTTTTTATCTATTTATCTAGTACAGTGTCTAGCATGGAAGAAGAGTTTATTAAATGCTTGTTGGGTTGAATTAAATTGGTTCAGTCATTGAGGCTAGTAAGTCTGAACCTCAGTAAAAATTTGCTTATTGAATGAATCTAAGTTCTGATTATGATAGAGAATTAAATTGTCATGTTTGTGGAATGACTCTATGATGGGAAAAATAAGATAATTTTGTATTGCTCTGGTAGCATAACTTCCACTTCTTCTATTAACCTAAATTAAAAATTTGATGTTCAGACATTTCATTTCAGAAAATCTGAGAAGGTTCAATCCACTAAAATAGCCATATATATGAGGGTTTGGTAGGTATGTCTCTACTTAAAATAGTACCTTGTTTAGAACTCTGTAGGTTGCTAGAGAAATGGTAAAATGGTGACACCCTTTCAGGAAGAGATAAGAATCAAAGCCAGCTTATAAGTGCTAAAGAGGATAATCCTCTATCACATGAAGGATTGATCTCTTTCAGTATGAAAGGAGACTCTGACAGATGTCAACACACAGAAAAGGAGCACTTTCTGCTTCTATCATAAATACAAATTGGAGCAAGTGCCTTAGCTCTTCAGACTATTTGAACTCCATGGCCTGGGTGACAGAAATTACAACTAGAAGGCAACTCAATTCAGCCTGATTTATTAGTTATGCTAAGCACTTTTTATGAAACAGACCAGTGTTTCTGAGTACAGTATATTGACTCTAGGCTCAGGTTCTCCTACACCACAAAAGAGACTGGTTTTACTCTCACTGGTTAAGTCTGCACATTTATTTTGACAAGCAGGTTTTATCATTAATTTGCTACTTCTAAGAAGCATTTAGTAGTGAGCAAAACAGATAAAGTTCCTGTGCTCAAGGAGCTTATATTCTAGTAGATGGAGACAAAGGATAACTAGATAAACTAACAGTTATGTAATATAATATAAAGGCTATGGAGACAAGTGAAGCAAGGAAGAGAACAGAGAGTGAAGGTAAGCATAGGGGGTGATTGTTGTAGATAGATGGTCAAGGAAGGCCTACCTGAGGAAGTGTCATTTGAGCAGAGACCTGAATACAATGAAGAGGCAAGCTGAGGGGATAGCTGGGGCAGAGTGTTTTAGACAGAAGAAACAGAAGCTTTTCTATTGATGTTTTGCTCAAAGCTAAAGCTTTGAATGCTTTAGGATAGTTTTCAGTAGCATCTTGAATGCTTTAAAGAGATTTTTCATTAGCATTTTGGAGGTCTTCCAGTCTTCTACTGCTTATGTGGCCCTCTTCTACCTAGGAAGTCTGAAATATTGCTGTCCCCTTCTAGACAAAATATCCAGAAGAAAGTTGTCTGGCATCCCAACCACCGATTGGGGCCGGATCACATTATCCTTGTCCTGGGATATTAAGCACTGGCATTTCTGGGTCTTCCCTCAAGGAGATCATGGTCATTTCCTTGGGGATAAACTTGGGTTCTAACACCATTTGCTCATTTCCTTCTGGCTAAAACACTTAGAAGCATCTGGCTAGGCACGTTCCATCAATTCTACTGTGCATCTTCAGAATGCCATCTCAGTCTCCTCAGAGCAGATGCCTTGGTTCTGGATCTTTGGCCTGATAATGGGTTGGATATGCTCTACCCATTTGAACTGTGTGACAGTTGTTTTGATGGTTAAATTCTGCTCTTGTTTTTCTGTTTTATGGTTTTAGATGGAATATAATTTCTAAGGAATAAAATGTGCAGATCTTAATTATACAGTTCAATGAGGTTTTTTAAATACATAAAACTGTGTATCCCATACCTTAATTAAGTTGAATGATCTTTCCATCACCCCCAGAAAGTTTCTTTGTACCCTTCCTAGCCAATCCCTCTCCAGAGGTAATCACTGCTCTATTTTTTTTTTAAACCACAGCTTTTTTTTTTAACCACAGTTTTGTCTATTCTTGAACTTTATGTTAATGGAATCATACAGTATGTATTCTCCTTTGCCTAGCTTCTTTTAGTCATCATTGTGTGAATGAAATTCATCCATGTTGTGTGTTTTGGTAATTCATTTCTTTTAACTGTTGAGTGGTGTTCTATTGTATGAATATACCTAATCTATTCACCTGTTGATAAAAATTTGGATTGTTTATAATTATTGGCTCTTATGAATAAAGTAACTATAAGCATTGATGAAAAAGTCTTTCTGTGGAGATCCTTTTATCTCTAGAGTAATTATCTAGGAATGGAAGTTACATCATAGGGTATAAAAGGTTTAAGAATTTTAATGTATATAATATTTTGGTTCTAAAAATAGACTATTCATTTGTAATGGTATGAACCCTCTTATATGTGTTGACAGTGATTGATAAAAACACTGTATTAAGACAATAGCATAGTGTTCATGAGTAAGATTTTTGGACTCTGACTGCTTAAATTCACATCTTGGCTCCATTACTTAAAAGTTGTGAAGCCTTGGGGATACCGCATAATGATGCTGGACATTGAATTCCTTACATGTAACATGTACTTGTCTCATAGGGTTATGTATTGAGGATTCAATGAGATATTCTTTTTAAAAGTAGTACAGTCCTGGACACCTCATAAAGTTTCAGTAAATGTTGACTTGGGGACTGGGGGACTTAAGTCCTATCTGCACTTTCCTGAATGTTTCAGTGACTATAACATCAAAATGAAAGGCAATCATACTTTAAAGTGTAGGCTGTTAAATCACAATGAAAGGCTAAACTCTGAGTTAATAGGAATCAAAGTTTAAGTTAAATTATCACATTAAATAATAATGTACAAACAAGTATTGATTAGTTGTTCACATTTACTCTTCAGACAAACGGGCAACATTGTATTTCCTTGTTAAATAATATTGGCTTATATACATAATCCTAATATATTCTTACTGCCTTGTGAGTAAGGAACTGTTGACATTCACAGAGGGTGTCAATAATAACAGCTGAACTTGCAAAATATGAATATTGAGATCAATTAAAAAACATCATTAGAAACAATTAATGTAAGGCACTTGTATAAAGATGTCAAAACCATAAGAAATATTTTATGATTTGGCAATTACTAATTTGTATTTTACTTATCCATTGCAATAAAATCAGTTTCCTGACTCCCTCTGCTACATACAGTTTTAGTCAGCTTGCATTAGGCAATGAAAACACAAATGTGTAAATATCAGGGGACCTTTCCTTTCAAGTGATTCTGCTCTGTTTGCATTGTCAAAGTTCCCAGCTATTTGATGTAATAATTGCAACAAATACCAGGGCCACAATTCAGTCAGGTGACAATGACCTTTGATTTCACTTCAAAGGAAACTGTAATCACCGATGTAGCTGTGGACTCCAGTCTAAGAGAAACTGAAAATCTAAAATCTAAAATTAAGTTTCTCCTATTCTTCCTCAGGGCAAATCATTGAACAATATTGCTTGAGCTAGATGTGGCCCTGCTGTTAGTATAAACTTACATTCATTTTAAAGGGAAATTGAGAAGTTGTTTGGCTTTTGCAGCCTTTTTCATTCTTTGAAAAATCTCAAACACTCATATTAAGTAGAGAAAACCCAACGTGAAACATCAAATTCTTGATTTTCTCTAATGACATTGCTAATGAAACAAGAAGTCAGCATTCTGTCTCTAACAAAGCCATGAGGACCATGTTGGAGGCTGTTGTCTTACTTGTTGTCATCCTTAAAGGAATAGGAAAATTGCCCCATGCATCTTGGTAGCCTTCTAAGTACATTTTGCAACTGTAATCTATCGATTGTTGGAAATCACCATATCCTTCAACCATTATATCCTAGCAAATGCCCTCAACTCCTGTAAACTAAAAAAACACCAAAAATTCTGGAGAAAAGAAAGAGCTCAAATTAAATAACTCCACATTCCACAAATGCTTATACCAGTTTTACAGACCTATTTAACCTGTCAGTTATTAACTTAGTTAGGTACACCCTTCTGTGTACCTCCCTTATGTGTACCTCCCCTATATTCCTTTAACCCCCTTGCTTACATTTATTATAGTACTAATCATACAGCTGCCAGTTTGATTTTTTCTAAAACGCAAATACGATTGTATCACCCTCTGTTAGTATCCTTCAGTGGTTTCTTGCTGTTTCCAAGGTAACATCCAGACTGTTTACTTTGGCCTACAAAGGCCTTCCATGATCTGTCCCATGTTTATCTTTCTAGCATTATGTCCTGCCATCTTTTCCTTTCCATCCCTGTTTTATCCAAACCAGCCTACTGACAGCTTCCCTAAGAAGACAAACTTGCTTCCCTCAATGCCTTAGCACATATTTTTCCTACTAATTTGCATGCTCCCCTTCCGCCGGGCCAATTCTTATTTTTATTCTGTTGTATTTTTAAAATTATTTATTTATTAATAGATTAATAAATGAAAGAAAGAGAGGGAGGGAGGGAGGGAAAAAGGAAGGGAGAGGGAGAGCACACATGAACACAAGTGAGGGGAGGGGCAAAGGGAGAAAATCTTGAAGCAGACTCCCCACTGAGCACAGAGCCTGACTCAGGGCTTGATCTCACGACCCATGAGATCATGACCTGAGCCAAAATCAAGTCAGACACTTAATTGACTGAGCCATCCAGGCTCCCCAATTCTCCTTAGTTTTAAAGATTCAACTCCAGTGACATTTTCTTCTAAGATCATTTTTGGCTTTGTTCATATATGACCCCAAATTTAAACTTCCATAAGATGCAGATGTCTCTTCATTGCTCTCTCTTAGCTCCTACTGAATGATATTATCATACCACTTAATGTTTTCATAATTGTGGGTTTTCTCAATAATCCTCCACACTATACTGTGTACTTGTGGTAGGCAAGGACACTATTTTATAAATTTCTATATTCCTTAGAACCTGTCAGTGTTCAATAAATGCTGGCTTAAACAGTGCAACAAAGAGAGGGAAAAGCCTTTGAAATTACAACAGATGTGCTTGTTTTTCGAGTTCTTTATAGACATAGCCTGGACCTGTAAAGCTTCAATGTGAACACTTTGGAGCCAATTTGTTATCATCTGCGACGCTTGTACAGCCCTGCCATGGGTCTCTTGTCTATTGGAAGGCAGGCTTCTGGCATTCTATCAATCCTTTGAAAGGCTTTCTGGCCTCTTATCCATGTGCTAATTAATTTCTCAATTTCCTCTTGGGCCTGACTTCAAGACTCTTGTTCTTCCTCTGTGCACTGTGTGAAACTCTCCTCTGAGTCTCCCCTTGACCAACTGAAGTAACTTATCTGGTCCCTTGATTACTGTTCTCCATGCATGTGTAGCATGAACTCTTCCTTTGTCTAGGTTGCTAAACAACTTAAAGGTACTAATGTAATAATATTTTATTTAAAGAAACAGTGAGACATTGAACAGAGCCAAAATTAGTAGGTCTGGAGTCCTAAATGCTCAAGGTCTTCAGGGAAGGGATTATGAAAACATTAGAGTAGTAAGCATTTTCATTACTCATTGCTCCCCAATAATAGCATTTCCTTAAATCTGAAAGGGGAAGTTCTTTCCTAAGGTCAACTACTAGTAAAATGAATTTAGGCTAGTTCCCATACCTTTGGGGCTTCATAACTTTTTCCACCGGGCTTCGCAGGGGTTAACAATGTCAAATATTCCTACTAAAGTGTTTCTTCTCTAATAGGTCCTGAACATCCTGTAGGAATAAGTTAGCATCCTTACAGTAATCACAATTAAAAATATATATATGCATTTAAACAGCTGCAGGAATAGGATGATGCATCTGGAATAAAACAGCTGTTGACATTTAAACATAATTTTGTAACACAGGTCTTTCAACTGCTCCTGATCCCTAAGAAGGTATCAAATAATACATTTGATTTATTGAATAATAGTTTATAATGTGCTTTAAATGTCAACTTCCTCTCTCTTGGGCCATTGATATTGTTATGCTTTTGAAGAGTATTTAATATCTGTTATATTTTTACAATTCTTAAGTCACCTTGGATTTTTTTTTTTTTTTTTTTTTTACAAAATCCACTGTATCTCGGGGCACTTGGGTGGCTCAGTGGGTTAAGCCTCTGCCTTCAGCTCAGGTCATGATCTCAGGGTCCTGGGATCGAGCCCCACATCAGGCTCTCTGCTTGGTGGGGAGCCTGCTTCTCTCTCTCTGCCTGCCTCTCTGCCTACTTGTGATCTCTGTCTGTCAAATAAATAAAATCTTAAAACAAAAACAAAAACGAAAACAAAAAGATCCACTGTATCTCATGATTTGCTGTGGGGATAACCACATTATTGATATCTTTCCTTTCAGATGACTAGTAAAGAAAAAGAAGAAGTATGGATGGAAGACTGTTTTAATGTCATTTTGGAAGTCCCTCATTATATATCATGAAGAATGCTACTTTTAAAATTTAAATTAAAGTTAGTTAACATATAGCATATTATTTTAGGGGTAGAATTTATTGATTCATCAGTTGCATATAACACCAATGCTCATTACCCCATCCCCCCACCCACCTCCAACAACCCTCAGTTTGTTCCCTATAGTTAAGAGTCTCTTATGATTTGCCTCCCTCTCTGTTTTTGTCTTAATTATTTTTCTTTCTCTCCCCTTATGTTCATCTGGTTTGTTTCTTAAATTCCACATATGAGTGAAATCATATGGTATTCATCTTTCTCTGACTAACCTATTTCGCTTAGCATAATTCAAAAATATATCCCTCCAACTCCATACCATGGTGAGTGGGGCTGGGTAATTTGTAAAATATTAAGAGTTTTATTCACATGATACAAATGAGAAAGAAACTTCTAAATTCTCTTATTAGCCAAGCAAAATAGTAATACTTTCTTGTGACTGTTAAGCCACATTAGAAAAGACATGACTGCAGATTTTTATAGTGTTTGCTAGTAAGTCCTTATACTTGGAGAAATCATTAAAGCTTTCTATTATGGAGAAGGAAGGGAAAAGTGAAGGGGGCAATTGGCAGGGGAGATGATCCATGAGAGATTGTGGACTCCAAGAAACAAACTGAAGGTTTTAGAGGAGAGGGGCTTGGGGGGATGGGTTGGCCCAGTGATGGGTATTAAGGAGGGCACGAATTGCATGGAGCACTGGTATTATAAGTGAATAATGAATCTTGGAACACTACATCAAAAACTAATGACATACTGTAAGGTGACTAACATAATAAAAAATAATAATAAAAATAAAACTTTCTGTTATAAGTGAAGAGATATGCATTGATCTTAGTTTGTCAACAAATAACATAGATTTTTGGTGATGTAGGAGATAAAATTCAATAGAGTTTATCCTTGACTTGGCAACAAGATCCAACTGCCTAGTACAGAAAACAGTCATCACTGAGAGACAGCATATATGATGGTCAAAAGCCAAATTGTTTCTAACTGCTGCACAAAAAACAAGGAGTAATGAATTTACTACCAGGAAATTGAGCCAGAACAGAGAACTTTAGCAATGTTTTAGTTCCTTTAAAGGCAAAGAAATAGAAAATTCCTTTAAAGGCAAAGAAATAGAAAAGTATGGCAATAGATTCTGATGTCATATATAATAAAATAAAAGCAATGAAGAAAAAAAATGAAAGAGCAAAAAGTTACCATGACATATGGGTTTAAATAACTCACTTTGTGATCAGCTCTGGATAAACTTCTTTATTACCTTTAATGTAGGGCAAATTATGTCAGTAAGTCTCTTATCATCCTGTAGTTTGTACATTTGAAAAATGTACAATGAAAAATTGCATGCCTGAGGAGAAAGAGTAGTTTTCCTTAATCAGTGAATTTGAAAATGCACAGTTTTCAAAACATATCTTCTTAAAAGCATTTGAGTATGTGTGGCATGCATGTTTTTAAATTTAAAAAAAGGCTTCAATAAAAACATGATAAAAAGTAAAACCAAAATATTTCAAGCAGAAATATTGTCACAGTATCCTCTCAGATATTCAAGACTTAACTAGGATTAGATTAGATACCATGTGCTAACAAAAGATGGCAGAGCCTATATATTGGTGTCTTTCTATCAACAATAAAACTATAATAAAATGAGATGTAGAATGTGAATTCAATCTTTGATGCATATAAAGCCAAAAAACTGTATCCAGTTCTGTGTGAACAAGTACTATTAAGGATGCATAGAAACTATAATATCCTGTAATTCATTTATAAAATTTTATGTAATCAGACATTAGTTCCTAACTATAAATTAACTCCAATTTTTTAGTGTTTAGTGATGGAGAAAATTTAACCTTGGTCAATTAAGTTAACCTCTAAGTTGCCACCTAAGCATGTTGGTGACAGCTGTCAATTCAGAAACAGTTTATAAGGACTGAAAGATGACAAGAAAATGTTGAGTTGATATGACAGTGATGACAAAAATTTGCAAAAGGCATGTATCCCTGTAGGAAATGTTCTATACCACAACAGATGGCCAGTGGTCAGGGAAAACCACGAAAGCCAGAACTTTGGAAACTTTTACTCTTTACTCTGGAAGACTAAAGTCTTAAAACAATACACATCACTTTCTTAAACCTTTAAAAATAGAGCTTGGTCTTAGGGCTTCGTGGATGTTGGCGAAGGTGTTTGTACTATGCCTTTGGTTGGCAAAATAAACTAAAGCCTTTAGAAAGAGAAACACTAAAATTTTCCACTGTCTACAGAATTTATCAGGCATGATTTACTTCAGGGGTCGTGATATCATGCCTATAGCCCAGGTAATGCAGGTAATGAATGATTCACTGAAAAGAACATACACAAGTCTTGTCCCTTTGTATTTGCTGTCACAAAGCAGCCTTCAGCTGCTTTGTGTAATTCAGTGGAGACAGACTTGGTCTCCAGGCACTATGTTCATGATGACACTACAGTGTGGAGCACCTTTTATTTTTTTAAAGATTTTATTTATTTATTTGACAGATGGAGATCACAGGTAGGCAGAGGCAGGCAGAGAGAGAGAAAGAGAGAGGAGGAAGTAGGCACCCTGCTGAGCAGAGAGCCCCGATGCGGGGCTCAATCCCAGGACCCTGGGATCATGACCTGAGCCAAAGGCAGAGGCATTTTACCCACTGAGCCACCCAGGCTCCCCTGTGGAGCAATTTTGAGGGCAACATTTTTCTTTCTTTCTTTTTTTTAAAAGATTTTATTTATTTATTTCACTAAGAGAGAGAGAGCAACGGGCCGAGGGTAGGGTACAGAGGAGAAGAGGGTGAGGGAGAAGCAGACTCCTTCCTGAGCAGGGAGCCTGATGCAACTTGGGGCTTCTTCCCAGGACCCCAGGATCATGACCTGAGCCAAAGGCAGATGCTTAACTGACGGAGTCACCCAGACACCTCCAGCATTTTTGAGCGGCAGGAAAGGAGGGTAAAAATCTGAGGTCACCAATGACCTAGTCAACAATGAAGAATGCCTAAAATTTTCATTTAAGGCCCAATTTGATATAGAGCATAGAGCAAGAAAAAAACCCTCACTGATCTAATAAAAAATAGTACATTTCCATAGTTGGGAGTAGCATAGCTGTACTCATTAACAGTATAATCTCTATTCTGTTTTAATTTCTTATTGTTTCATTTTTCTGCATTATGATCAACTTATAAACTACCTCAAAGTTTTTTTTTTCCCTGAAAGAAATCAGGGTTAAAATCCCAAATAAATAAGCTACTGACACTACTCAGTGTATTTGCCCAAAGTATATATCATATTGAGTCACAGTCTCAACAAGCTTGTACTATCCCTTGGCCTTTTCAGAGGGCTGCATTGACTCATCCCTGGAGCACTATATCCTGTGCTGAAAGGGTCATTCCCCTGCATAGCCCTGACTGCTGAGTAAGATAATTACACATAGGCTGGTGCAACTGTGTGCTTATTGTCTGGACTGTCAGTGAAGTCCATTTCAAAATGGAATTGATTTCTTACCACCAGAATGTGAAGTGATGAGAATGCAGAACAGACCACTATATGGGAGAATGCAGGTAACAATGTCCCTATTATGCAATGCTGCTTTGCCAAGCAAAACACATCATATTAGCATAGTGCCTGTGAGGCATGCAGACACCACACATGCATTTCATGACATTTCTTAATGCTTCGTTGCAAATGGAAATTTCCCTGCAGAAGAATAATAAGGAGAATAAGTATTGATTGGTCCATATACTAGGCACTTAAAAGAAATCAGGACAGGACTATAAGAGACTGAAGCTGTTTCTACACACAAAATCCCAAGTAATTTAATCAAGTTAGAACTATGTCAGAAATTATTATTTAAAAATGCCTGTCAAATGGTTGTTTTACTGAGTTAAGTGGCTAGTCTATCTAAATGTCTCATAGGCATGACTTTATTCTTCTTCTTTTTCTTAGCAAAGATTTTTTTGTGGAAAGAGATGTATTATGCACATTGTAATGCCAAGACACACATACAGCCAATTATATCATTCAGATAATTCAGCTAAACTAGTGATTAGTGGTCTGTAGAGGGAATGACTAGTTGACAATATTTCCAATTTTTAACTAGTTACTGTTTCCGTAGATATGGTCTGAGGTTCTTTCTAGCAGGCAAATAATTGTATTCTCATAGAATGCAGACTTGAAAGGAAGCTTAATCAGCTATCAATTAGTAAACATTTATAGAGTCCATAATAATAATAGTAATAATTATTGGACATTTACTGTGTGCCAGACTCCATGCTATACAATTAACATGGTTTATCTCATTTAATCTTCCAAATAAGCCTTTAAAGTGGTTATATCACCACCTCCATTGTATGCATAGAGAAACAGGCTCAGAGAAGTGCCAAGTCCTAGAAGAGCAGGCACTATGGTGAGACATATCAGAATACTAATCTAGAGACAAATTTAAGATCATGTGTGATTAAGCCCTCAGTGTTACAGAGACATCCAGAGAAGGGGAAGAAGAATATGGGCATAAATAGAAAAAGTTTGGGATTTTATCAAAATCCTAAAGGACAAATAGCAAGGGAGAAAAATATGAACAAAGATGACAAAGGCAAAATACTAACATTGACTAATATAAAAGTGATGGATTGGCTTGAATTTATAAGACTGGCATAGGGAGCTAGCTTTTCATTTCCTTTTGTATATCATGAGTTTCTAAGATAAAATGCCAAAATTGAAATACAGGTACACACAATGGGATAGTCTGTAAATGTGATGCAGCTAATTCTCAGGAAAAGACAAATATTTAATAGCTCCAAAGACATTCATTAAATGCTTTGTTTATGCTGAGAAGTATTTTTAAGGGAAAAAATATATATTACCTGTCTTTTTATCACCAAGCCAAACATTCTTCTGCCTTCATATTCTGACACTCTTTGCTAAATTCTGGGAAATCCGTGTGGGTAGGATCTCTCTGACAAGAGGTGGTAATTACAAGCTGACATCTATGAAGACAGTTGAAGGGTGTAGTCAAACACCTACCCATCCCTAGCATATATAGTCTATCTCTGTTATCAGTCTTGCACTCATTCAGCTTAGCTATGAAACATCAATGGGGTATTTTTAAGGTTTACTTTTAATTAAAAAGTTTTGATATGAGGGAGTCTACCATTTGATCACTATTGTCTGAAAACACTCAAATCTATTCTAGAAAGAAATGGACACTTACACACTTTAATAAATTTACAGATTTTGCTGCTGAAAGGGCATTTAATCCAATCTTGTATAAATATAAAGAAAAAATGAGGCAAATTTGATTTTTATATGCTTTAATCAATACAGATTTTCACCAGCTTCTTCTTAAATACCAATTGCAATGTTTTTATTATTTTTATTCATATTACTTGCTGTCAGTTTTAGTAGTTTTTTTTTTCTATTTAGTCCTTAACCAAAAGTCAAGGGTAGTCTCTTTCATCTCTCTGTTGCTTTCCAACAACAAAACAATAAACACACTTTCTAATGAATGTACCTGTTTTAAGGCACTCTTTAAAACATAATTTCTGTCATCTGAGAATTTGTCTTTGAACTTAAGGTAGAATGGAATCACTAACCTACAATTAGCATTAATCAACACCAATATTTTTGAAATAGTAATGGTGTATTCAATCCTTCAAGGCCTACCTACACCATATATGATCAGCTCTGATTACTCCAGTTCAATTGAAATTCTATGCTACTATCATATTAATCTGTATAACCAAAGGCAGTGCTTGTTTCCATATCAATTACTATCTCCAGAGCTAGCTTTAAGGCAAAGATCAAGTCTTATTCTACTTTTGTGGCCCCCTCACATGGCATCTAGCAAGGTTACAGATAGGAACAGATAAGTAAAGTTAGAAGCCAGTGGGGAAGTTTGAGAGTGGGGATAATGGAATTGTTGTGGACCACGTTTTCTCAAAAGTGCCTTTCATATTTTTTCTTAATTAAATGTTTTGAAAAATCCCACATATGTCATTAACTCTGTCCTCATAAATTATTCTGGAAGAGACTGAAAGTTCTTAATCTGGACACTATAATTAGCCATGGCAGAGTTTCTTATATTGGCTTTATACTTTTAAAATACAAAGTAATTATCTTCCCCTGGTTCTTTAAATTTATCCAAGATTAAAATAAAATAAATATTATACCTGCCTAAAACAAGGTAATAACAGCATCATTTGGTACTTATATTTTGCCCTCTGAGAAACTAAAAGTCAATTCTAGATGTTTGGTTTTTTACCTTTCTTTAATGTGCTCCCCAAAATGCAGGTTACTAAATGGTTAGCTGAGTTGGGCCATTGCCAAGGAAAGTATCTCTAGAAAGGCCAGAAATTCCTAAAGTTCTACATCTACACTTGCTAACATGATTTGTTTAAAATTAGAAAACAACTGAAATTGCCATATAGCTTGAATACTATCAATACGAAGTGAGCTCACTAACTTTGCTCTTGTGAGGGTCACTAAAGAATAAGTTTGCATTTAATTAATGGCATATACTTTGAAATACAGTAACCATTGTTAAGTGGGTGGTCAGTGACTCTTGCTTTAAAGGGGAACAAAAACCATGGCCCATTTGTGTTGGATGCTAAAATTGTGTCAAGTAAAGAATGCTATATACATAGGATATTATACACTGCAGACGACTTTTTCCCTCTAATAAAGATATCAAAACTATAGTTATAAATATATTAAATTCTGACTTGGAAATAGTTCTGAAATATACTCATGTATAGAAAGTCTGTTAAGCTACAGCAAAACTCAGTTCTGCCATACCTCTAACCAAGCCCAGATCTGATTTAAGAAAAAAAAAAACCTTTTTTGGACACAAATTTAAAAAGATATATGCACTCCTATGTTTATTGTGGCATTATAATATTATAATAACTTTGTATGGTAACAGATGATAACTATACTTATCATGGTGAGCATTTTGTAATGTATGTAACTATCAAATCAGAATGTTGTACGTTTGAAACTAGTATATTATATGTCAACAATACTTTAATTAAAAAATAAAATTTAAAAATTAAAAAAGAATACATAATGGTATTCTTCAAGAATATAAATGGTTCAAAAGATCAAGAACTATAATTTCATAATAAAATTTCTACCATAATTTGACCGTATTATGGGATGTATAAAGTAGATGATGAAGCATGCCTCAAGAAACTGTGTTTTTTTTTTTTTTTTTTACTATATAACATGTTGCTCCTATAGCAATGGTGGGGTTAACTCTATTTCCTAAAGCAATGGTGGGGTTAAGTCTATATTGCATTTTCTGAACAGAAAATAACCCGGTATGCTGTAATATACCTAGGAAATGTTTTTGTATTCTATTTCCTGTGATAAAAATCTCTTTTATTCCTATAGCAGTTCCACTGAAAATATAATTGTTACTTTAAACTGTCAGTCATTTTTCATATGTCTTACTAGGGCAAGTGTTTCTGTTTTACACATGATGCCTCAATTGTACAAGTGAATGAGACACTTCTTTTATCATCTCAAGCCTCTCTGTTTTCTTGTTGTTATGTGATGCTGTTGAAGATCAGCATTTTAGATATTCATAAGGCTGAAACATGTCCATCATCATCACCGTCCCCCCATCGTTAAGGCAAAAGTTACTAAACAGCTCCAGAGTTTAGGCTACTAACAAACTTAAGAAACATTTTTTTTTTTCTATTTGCTTTCATTTTATGTTTACTTGTTTATATTTCTCTGTATATTGTAAACCTTCATTGAACTCAATTTAACCTAACAAATATATATTTACTAATGATAATACCTTAAGCACTATGTTGGTATAACTGGCTCAAAAATGAAAAATATATGATTATATACTTGAAAACCTCACAATCTAACATGGGTGCTTAGGGTGGAGATAAGAAGAAAATCAGAAATTTTCATAAATTACAACACAGGGTTTGCATGCCTTAAAAATATACAAAGTGCTATGTGTGTATAAATGAAAAGGTGCACCTGAAATTCTAGTGGAGAAAACACATTAATACATAATAAAATAATTTGTCATTGACTTTTAAAAAAAATGAAAAGGTGATCCCAAGCGACTAAGGGGACTGGGAAACACTGGTTGTAGGAAGTGTTCTTTGAGATGGAACTTTCCTTGAGGGATTTTATTTTATTTTATTATTTAAAAAAAATTTATTTATTTATTTGATAGACAGAGATCACAAGCAGGCAGAGAGTGAGAGGAGGAAACAGGCTCCCCGCTGAGCAGAGATCCTGATGTGGGGCTCAATCCCAGGACCTTGGGATCATGACCTGAGCCGAAGGCAGAAGCTTTAACCCACTGAGCCACCCAGGCATCCCTCCTTGGGGATTTTAAAAGGCAAAAAATGGGAACTGGGAGAAGGAGTTCATAGGCAGAGGGCAGAGAGTGAATGAATGAATGAATGAATGAATGAATACCTTGGTCCATCTTCCCTGGATAGTAGGTTCTGTTTAGGGAGAAAATGAGAGAGAGACCTGGGAAGGTAAGATGAAGTAATATCAGCCTGGGTTTCTTAAAAAATATGAAGAAAACACTTTCATAAAATAAAATTTCAAATGACACAAAAGAGAACAAATAAAAAGTGACCTTGTACCCTAGATCTACTACCCAAGAGTGACCGTTTAACATTTTCAATAATTTATTATGCATTCTTGCAGATTTTCACATATATGCATATATACATACATGTATTATATATTATATATGCATTTTATACATACACACATACACAAACATATACCTTTTTTTTTTTTTACAAATGGGGACATATTGTATATACTGTCCTGTATTTTTACATTTTCTTTATTTAGCATATCTAGTAAATATTTTCCTATCAGCATATATATATATGTGTATATATATATATGTATGTGAATATATACACATACACACACACACACACACACACACACACCTTAGTCTTCTTATAGACTGCATAATAGCACTCTCTGGGTATGTTATATTTTACCTAATCAGATTCCTACTGATGAACATTTAGTTCACCTTCAGTCTTTTGTTTTTATAAACAATGTTACAAAGAACACCCTTGAACATACATCTGTGTAAACATGTATAACAGGATTTTTCAATTTCAGCGCAACTGACACTTCTGGGCAGATATTTCTCTGTTGTAGGGTGTTTTATACATTGTAGGATGTTTAGTATTATCTCTGGCCTCTATCCACTAGATTCCAGTAGCACCCTCTGTCCTGACAATCCATAATGTCTCCAGACATTGTCAAATTCCCTTTGGTGGCAAATCACCCCACGTTAAAAATTACTAATCAGTAGGACAAATTTCTAGTAATGGATTTTTTTCTAATCACGTTATCTGTTCACTTGCCAACACTACATATTATCAAAATTTAGTATTTATTTACTCACTTTAATCTGGATTTACTCATGAGTGAAACTGAAGATTGTTTCCTAAATTTCTAAGCCAATTGTGATTTAAAAAAAAAAAGATTTTATTTCTTCATTTGAGATAGAGTGAGGCAGAGAGAGCACAAGCAGCGTGAGAGGCAGAGGGAGAGGGACAACAGACTCCCGCTGAGCTGGGAACCCAACATAAGGTTCTATCCCAAGACTTGGAAGTTATGACGGGAGCCAACGCTGAGGCTTAACCATCTGAACCACCTAGGCACTACTCTGTTTTTTGTTTTTGTTTTTTCCCATGGAATTGCTGGTTATCTCATTTCTTTTGTATTGAATGGTGATCTTGTACAGATCCATGATAATGCAAATTATTAGTTTTTTTGTAATGTATTTATGTATTTATTTGAGAGAGGGAAAGAGCCTGGGTAGAGAGAGGGGCAGAGGGAAAGGGAGAGGAACAGACTCCCCACTGGGCTGGGAGCCAGACTCAGAGCTCAATCTCATGATGTCAAGACCAGGACTTGAGCCAAAACCAAGAATCAGACACTCAACTGACTGAGACACCCAGGCACCCCACCTTTTATCTGTCATTGTGTTACAACATAGTCTTTAGCTTTTTCCTTTGATCACTGTATGTTTTCTGTGCAGAATTTAAAAATTTATATAGTGACATTTACTAATAGTTGCCACTAAAGTTTCTGTATTTTGTTTCTTAGGCCTTTTTATATTTCAAGAACCCTATTCCCATCCATAGCCAGTGATACTTCTAATACTTTTATAATTTTATTTATTCATTTTCAAATCCATGAATGAAATGAGGAGTTTTTAGTTACCTTTCTCACCTTAAATGCAGAGTGAATTTCAACACAATTTTCTATTTTAAAGATTTTATTTATTTATTTGTCAGAGAGAGGGAGAGCGAGCGAGTGAGCACAGGGAGACAGGCAGGCAGAGGCAGAGGGAGAAGCAGTCTCCCTGCGGAGCAAGGAGCCCCATGTGGGACTCGATCCCAGGCCTCTGGGATCATGACCTGAGCCGAAGGCAGCTGCTTAACTAACTGAGCCACCCAGGCATCCCTAATTTTCTATTTTAATATCACCCTTTAATTATATTAGTGTTTGGGTCTATCTTTGAGATAAAAAGTCTATTTATTTGATAAGCCTTCTTATTCCTGTAACTTCACTACTATGGTTTGTAATATATATTGTAAAATTAATCTTTATTTATTACTCCTACTTTTCATAATTTTCTTACTTATCCTCATGTTTATTTTCATATTTTGTGTACATTTTGGAATAATGATGCCTAATTCAAAGTTCTTTGGTATTTTCACTGGGATTACATTAAATTTTAACATCTTTTCAATATTGTCTTTCTATAAGCACAGAGTATCTCTTTCTATTTATGTCCCTCAATAGAGTTTTAAACCATTATAAATTTTCTATTGGTAACATAAATTTCTTAATGATCAAAAGATATTAATTATAAGTTTGAACTGCTTTTATATAGGGAAACCATTATAAATTTTCTGTATTTCTATAGATATGTATATATTATATAATTCTAATAATGTTCCACTAGTACTTGGATTTTCCAAATATAACAATCATATCATTTGCAAATGATGATCATTGTGTCTCTTTTTCTCCACTTTTTAAATATTGTATTTCCTTCTTTCATCTAATTGCATTAGCTGGTACATTCAGAACTAAGTCAGATAATAGTGGTGATATTGCCTAGTTTCCAGTTTCAATGATAATATTCTTAATTTTATAATTAACTGTGATGTTGGTTTTGTATTGATATTAGTATATTTTATCATATTAAGAATTATTCTGCCCTTCCACTAACTTTATTTTTTATTTAAATTCAATTAGCCAATATATAGTTCACCATTAGTTTCAGATGCAGAGAACAGTAATTCATCAGTTGCATATAACACCCAGTGCTCATCACATTATGTGCCCTACTTAATAACCATCACTAAATTACCCCATCCCCCCACCCACCTCTCCTCTAGCAACCCTTAGTTTTTTTCCTATCGATAAGTCATTCATGGTTTTCCTTCCTCTCTCATTACTTCCCATTCAGTTTTCCCTCCCTTCCCCTATGATCCTCTGTGTTGTTTCTTTTATTCTACATATGAGTGAAACCATATGGTAATTGTCTTTCTCTGACTTATTTTGCTCAACATAATACCCTCTACCCTCCAGTTCCAGCCACATCAATGTAAATGGTAAGTATTCATCCTTTTTGATACCTAAGTAATGTTCCATTCCATATATACACCACATCTTATTTATCCATTCATCTGTTGATAGACATCTTGGCTCTTTCATAGTTTGATTGTTGTGGCATTTCTGCTGTAAACATTTGGGTGCATGCACCTCTTCAGATCATTACATTTGTATCATTGGGGTAAATACCTAATAGTGCAATTGCTGGGTCAGAGGGTAGCTCTACATTTAACTTTTTGAGGGACCTCTGTACTATTTTCCAGAGTGGCTACACCAGGTTTCATTCCCACCAACAGTGCAAAAGGGTTGCCCCTTCTCCACAATCTCATCAACATTTGTTGTTTCCCAACCTGTTAATTTTAGCCATTCAGATTGGTATGAGGTGGTTTCTCAGTGTGGTTTTTATTTGTATTTCCCTTATGCAACTTATCAAGCTTAAAACCCCCCAAAACAAATAATCCAGTCAGGAAATGGGCAGAAGACATAAACAGACTTTTCTCCAAAGAAGCCATACAAATAGCCAACAGACACCTGAAAAAAATCTTCCACTAAATTTTAAAAATTGGCTAAAAATAGGCTGTAGTAGAGTAATCATGAAACAATGTAGAAAATGGACTAGAGCTAAAAGGGTCTAGATCATTGGTTCTCAAAGTATCATTTTTCAGACAAGCAAGATTAGCATCACCTAGAAACTTTTTAGAAATACCAATTCTTGCTCCCTTCCTTCATCTAAGATCAGAAATTTTTAGGGACGAGCCCAGCAATCTGTATTTTAATAAGTCAATCTTATACATCAGGTGATCTGATGTATACTAAAATTAAAGAACCAGTGACCTAGTGTAGGAGTCAGCAGCAATTACTCCCTTGGGCCAAATATGGCTCTCCTTTCTGTTTTTATAGTTTTATTCAAACACAGCCACAATCATTCATTTATGTATTTTCTATGGTTGCTTTCAAGCTACAGTGGGAAATTGAGTACTTGCAACATATACTGACTGACCTGAAAAATCTAAAATACTTACTATGTTTTCCTTACAGAAAATGTCTTCCAAAACTGACATAGAGGAATGGTTCTCCACCTTGGCTAGATTAGATTCATGTTGGGCAATTTTAAAAATACTCATACTAGTCTCATCATCTACCATTTAAATGGAATCCCCAGGTTGGGATCCATGCATGAGGCTTTTTTCTTTAAAGCACTTCTCTTGATTCCAAGGATATCTCAACTGTCATACTGTCCAAACTAACTCATATTCATGAATCATATCTGCATGTATTTGATGTTGATTCAGGTAGAGAGATGGGTAGTGAATTATTTCTTCTTCTTGCATATACAAAAAATTAATCCCTGCCATAATGTAGTACCATGATAAAACCAGGTAATGCAATATATAATGACAAGACCACCATTAGGTATATACCTTGGGAAAAGACAAAGTTTTTTTTGTTAAATTGTTAAATTGTTTTCTCTGAAGCTTTTGTTTAGGAATTGGCTGATATGAATGAATATAAATAATATTAGTTCTGTAAAGTGGTTATTGGACAGTTTTTAAACCCAACCTGGAATGATAAGTGAATTTTGAATAACATATATTTACCATTAGATTTCACAAATCATTGAAAATACCTGTGAATCTATCATAGATCCATAAAGAATAGTATCTGATTGCATACTTACATACACACACACAAATAAACACATGCACACATACATCCTATCATTGTTATGGTCTGTGTGGAAAATGAGTCCTATGTATTTGAAAGATGCTTACCTTTATTTTTATTTATTTTTTAAGAGTTTATTTATTTGACACAGAGAGAGAGCGAGCACACAAGCTTCTCTGAGAGGGAGAAGCAAGCTTGCTGCTGAGCATGCAACCCAGATGTGGGGCTCAATCCCAAGACCCTGGGACCATGACTTCAGCTGAAGGCAGATGCCTAACCAACTGAGCCCCAATACTTCTTTATGTTTTGTTATTTGAAGATGTCCTGTTTATTTTAAATCTTGCAGAAAGAGTCTCTTAAAGCAGGATTGAAAGAAACTTGGTGTCAAAAATATTAGAATGAAAATGGAGGAAGCATGGAAGAGTCTAAAAAGAAGGTATTTTGTTTCTCTTCTGACCCAATTTAAACTCCACACTTAAAAGCATGCTCTATTTCAGGATCTATGTAGACTGGCCCAAGGAAGGTAAAGGTCACTACTGATATGTTATTTGGGTCCAGGGGCATGGAATATATTTACTAGTCCTGAGGGCACAATAAGATCCAGGAGTGATTTCTAATTCAGGATGACAGGTGAGGGCATTGACCTATTAATGTCCATGAGAAACACCTAGATGTCAGAATGTTTTCCATAAAGCCATACTGATGTGTATAGGGCATGCTCAGCGTTCCTTAGGGAAATGATTTCTTGTTATGGAAATAACATTACTGTATGAGGTGTGTGAGATTACATATGAATAGTTAGATTTATAATGAAATCTCCTGGTGGGAAGAGCGAATTTAAATGTTAACTATTGCTTTAAGACTATTCAAGTCAAGTGGGGTTAAAGTGGTGGTATAGAATAATCCTAAAATCACCTCCTCTCACAAACACAACAAATCTAAAGCTACATGTGGAAAAATTCCCTCTGAAAAGGACCTAAAAGCTGGCTGAACAGCGCCTCTGCTACAATGGATAAAAACACCACATTGAGATGTGTAGGAGAAGCAGAGACATGGTCTTGTAAGAAAATCTACTCCAGATATGGTGACCCATATCCAGAATGGGTCTCATACACAGATCTTATCACTGAGAAGTAAGAGGTTTGTGTCCCATATCAGGCACCCCAATCCTGGGAGCTGCACTAATGAGACAAACCCCCAAAGCACCTGACATTGAAAACCAATGGGGCTTACTTCTAGGACAACCATGGGGCTATAAGAAATGGAAACTCTGTTCTTAAAAGGCTGATGCACAGACACACTGGCCCCAGGACCTTGTATAAAATCAACAGTTTGAAAGGGACCTAGACCATATGTGACAGAGACTCATTTGTTAAACTTAAAGCGCCTACCAAAGGGATAGGAACCTGTTGGGACTTTTTCCATAGACAAAGGTACTGGCAGATATCTCTTTTGCGATATTTTGGCAGATTTACCTTATTGATGCCAATGCAGGCTAGTGCCATTTTGCACTCCTCTGCCCTTTGTCTTCTAGTTCTGGTGGGAGTGGTCTGCCAGGGCTATCAGGAGGCTGACACCCCAACTCAGCATGCCACAACAGGACAGCCCAGTACCCTTTCACCATACACAACAGCTATGACCCACTCCACCTCAGCCTAGAGTCCAGCTCCTGCACACCAAAGCCAAGCCAGCCAAGCACTCTGCCTTCTTGTGTGATGCCTGCAGCCTGTCCTACCATGGCTGAGTCAGCTGAATACCTGGTCCCTGAGCACCACAGATGTAGCAGGCCCTGACATGACTGCAGCCCCTTGAGTACAGGAGATGCACCTTGAGTACCTGGCTCAAGTGACCAGGAGGAAATTGTATTTCTAGGGCCCATATGTCTGAAACAATTACAGAGATGGTCTTTGGCAGGATACCACCCCTCAGGGAACTGCACAAACATTGGATTGAAACACGTCCCCATGATACTGCTTATGTTCTGAAGAGGGAGAAATCAGAAGGGGAGATGAACCATGAGAGACCATCGACCCCAGGGAAAAAACTGAGGGTTTCAGAGGAAAAGCGGTGGGGGGATGGTATAACTGAGTGATGGGTACTAAGGAGGGCATATGTTGTGATGAGCACTGGGTATTATACACAACTAATGAATCACTGAACACCACATCAAAAACTAATGATGTACTATACAGTGGCTAACTGAACATAATAAAAAGAAAATGAAACACATCTCCAGTCTTTACATGAAAAAAGCTTATTTTCCTGTCCTGGAGCTTCAACCTGAGGGCAGGCTTCAGGTTTACCACACATCCAGAAGGTACAGAGGTGCCATCAGGGGACATGAACAGAAAAACAACATATTAGCACCCTCCCTTGCCCTTGCCATAGCTTACAGATACTAACCAACAACCACTGGGTCAATGAAGAAATCAATGGAAATTTTTTTTTTTAAAAATCTGAAGAGAAATGAAAATGAAAATCTATGGAATGTAAGACAAATACTTTTAAGAGGGAAGTTTATAGTGATATAGACTTACTTTAAGAAATAAGAAAAATCTCAAACAATATGCCTTTGTACCTAAAAAGAATTAGAAAAAGAAGAACAAAAGAAGCCCAAACATAGTAAAATAAAGGAAATAATAAAGGTTACAGTAGAAATAAGTAAAATAGAAACTAAAATGGTAATAGAAAAGATGAGAGAAACTAAGAGCTAGTTCTTCCAAAAGATAAACAAAATGAACAAACCTTTAGCTAGACTCACCAAGATAAAAAGAGAGAGGGCTCAAATAAATAAAAGCAGGAATTAAAGAGAAGTTACAACTGATTACCACAGAAATACAAATAATCATTAGAGATAACAATGAACGAATACTGACTGGTCAACAAACTGGACAACCTACAAGAAATGGATAAATTCCTAGAAGCATACAATCTTCTAAGACTGACTCAAGAAGAAATAGAAAATCTGAATAGAACAATTACTAGCAAGGAGATTATATCAGTAATGAAAACCTTCCAACAAACTAAAGTCTAAGACCAAATGTTTTCACTGGTGAATTCTTTCATACATTCGAAGAACATTTAATACCTATGCTTCTCAAGCTCTTCGAAAAAACTGAAAAGAGAGAATACTTCCAAACTCATTTTATGAGGCCAACATTACCCTGATGTCAAAACCAGACAAGAACACCACAAAAAAAGAAAGTTATAGGTCACTGTCCCTGCTGAGCATAGATGCTAAAATGCTCAACAAAATACTAGCAAACCAAATTCAACAATACATTAAAAGGCTGATACACTGTGATCAAGTAGGATTTATTACAAAGGTGCAAGGATGGCTCAACATCTGCAAATCAGTGTGATACACTACATTAACAGAATGAAGGATAAAAATCATATGATCATCTCAATAAAATTCATTTATAAAATTCAAAATCCATTTATGATTAAAAAAACCCTCTAAACAAAATGGGCATAGAGGGAATGTAACTCAACATAACAAAGTCCTTATGTGACAAACCCACCACTAATATTGTACTCAACAGTGAAAAGGTCAAAGCTTTTCCACAAGGAAAATGACTACAATGCCCTTTCCTGCTACTTTCATTCAACAAAGTATTAGAAGCCCTGGCCCCAGCAGTAAGTCAAAAAAAAAAAAAAAAAAAAAAAAAGACATCCAAATCTAAAGAGAAGTAGTAAAACTGTTCAAAATGACATGATATCATAAGTAGAAAACCTTAAAGATTCCACCCCCCCAAAAAAAATCCTGAGGTTAAATGAATTTTCAGGATTCAAAAGCAATATACAAAAATCTGTTACATTTCTTTACATTAATACCAAGCTATCAGAAAGAGAAATTGATAATCATGTTTACAATTGCATCAAAAAGAACAAAACACCTAGGAATAAATTTAACTAAGGAGATGAAAGATCTGTACACTGAAAGTGACAAGATACTGATTTTGAAAAAGTGAAGACACAAATAGAGGGAACCATTTCATGATTATGGATTGGAAGAATTAATATTGTTTAAATGTTCATACTACCCAATTACAGATTCAGTGCAATCCTTATCAAAATCCCACTGGTATTTTCCACAAAACTGGAACAAATAATCCTACAATTTGTATGGAAACACAAAAGATTTTAAATAGCCAAAGTGATCTTAAGAAAGAAGAACAAAGTTGGAGTTTTCATACTCTCTGATTTTAAACTATACTACAAAGCTATAATAATCAAAATAGTATGGTATTGTCATAAAAAAACAGATGCATAGATACATGGAACAGCATAGAGAGCCCAGAAATGAAATCACACATATATGGCCAATTAATTTATAAAAAAAGAGGCAAAAATATAAAATGGGGAAAGTCTTTTCAATAAATGCTGCTGGGAAAACTGGACAGCCATATGCAAAAGAATGATACTAGATTATAATCTTATACCATACACAAAAATTAACTCAAAATGGATGGAAGACTTGAATGTAGGACCTGGAACCATAAAATTCCTAGGAGAAAACAGAGGCTCCTTGAAATCATTCTTAGCAATGTGTTTGTAGATCTGATGCCAAGGCAGGGGAAACAAAAGCAAAAATAAATAAATGCGACTACATCAAACTAAACAGCTTTTGCACAGCTAAGGAAACAATCAACAAAATGAAAAGGCAACCTATTGAATGGGGGAAGATATTGCAAAATCTGTATCAGATAAGGGGTTACTATTCAAAAAAAATATATATATATATACAACTGAACAACAAAAAACCCAAACAACTTGATTAAATCAAATGGGCAGAGGATATGTATAGACATTTTTCCAAATAAGACATGCATATGCCCAACAGGCATATGAAAAGTTCTTCAACATCACTAAGAATCAGGGGAATGCAAACCAAAACCACAATGAGATATTACCCTACACCTGTTAGAATGGTTATTATCAAAGAGACAAGAAAAAACAAGTGTTAGTATGTGGAAAAAAAGGAACCATGAGTGCGAATGTAAACTGGTGTAGCCAGCATGGAAAATAGCATGGAGATTTCCAAAAACTTAAAAGTAGAACTACCAGCTATCATACTTCTGGGTATTTATCCAAAGAATATGAAAACACAAATCCAAAAAGATATATGTACCCATATGTTTATTGCAGCATTATTTACAATAGCCAAGATTTGGAAACATCCTAAGTGTCTATGGACGAATGTGTAAAGATGATATGGAGTGTGTGTGTGTGTGTGTGTGCCTGTGTGTGTGTTTGTACATACATACATACAATGGAATACTACTCAGCCTATAAAACAGAAGGAAATTATGCCATTTTTGATAACATGGATGGTCCTTTAGGGTATTATGTTAAGTGAAATAAGTCCAGTGGAGGAGAACAAATACTTTATGATTTCACTTTTATGTAGAATCTAAAGAACAAAACAAAGATATGAAACAAAATAAAAACAAACTTAAAGATACAGAGAATAGATTGGTCGTTACCAGAGGGGAAGGGGGCTGGAGGGTGGGCAAAATGAGTGAAGGAGCTGAAGTGAATGGTGATAGATGGTAACTAGACTAATGATAGTAATCTCTTTGTAATGTATACAAATATCAAATTATAATATTGTATACCCAAAACTTATATAATGTTGTATACCAATTTTACCTCAATAAAAAGAATATTCAAGTTTTTTTCTTTATCAAATAATATAAAAAACAATACATCTTGTAAGTTTTAAAAGAGAAAGTCCAACATACACCTACTAAAACCTGGAAAACTCTGTAATAACTCAGTTAAATTTAGATCTCATTTTTGAAATACCATGTCTATCACTAACAAAATACTACCAGATTCAGCAAACTATTCAGTATCTGATCACCTAAGGACTGTGGGCACTTTGATTCTGCCAAGCAGCCACATATGATGATAAGAACTGGTTACCATTAGTACCACTCCAGGATGAAGAAACCCAGACAAGTAATGATAATCATTAAAATAATAATAATAGAATATTATTATTATTATAATCAGTGATATATATATAACATTATATGATATATATATAATATTATGTTATAATAAATTACAATAATCAGTGACCAAAGGAATGTCCAACATTTGTATAAACATTTTACAAGACACAGAAAATGAAATAACAGCCATCTAGCACTCCTGGATGGTAGGAGTAAATGTACTGTCTGGTAGTTAAGACTTGTAACATTAGCCTCATTGTCTAAATAGTGGGTGGAGAGGCCCAAAGAAGGTGAATGAATAATGAAGCAGAGAGACAGATTGTAGAGTGACCCCAGGATTGTGGAGAGAAGCAAAAAAAAAAGCACAGTTACAGTCCTTAAAACAGCACCCTCCAATATCCTTAAAATAGGATGTTGATGTGTTTTTTCCCTGTAAAATAAATGGCCTAGTGATATATAGCAAAAATGAAGTTGTCAATCTCAACCCCAAAGTTTCTTTCTGTTCCTCAGAGGAGATGCAAGTAAAGCACTTAGCATGGTTCCTGGAATAAACAATGTACTGCATTGCCTTGGTGGTAGATGTCATTAGTAGCAGCCGCTGAGTTTCTTACCCTCTGCACTTGGGGAAAATGATTTTTCCTCTTCTCAGGGCTTCCTCTTCAGACTTTCCATTTCATCTTATAGAGAAGTCAATAGAAAAAATTCCTAAAAATACCAGTCACTATGAAGAAGTCTACTTAGCCTCACTCTATTACTGGTCAACTTTACTACATGGTAAAAATCTTGGGAAAACATCAGCTTCCCAAGTATCCTTACTTACCTTCAGAATCATTTGGGGCCTGTGTTAGGAGATAGATTTCACCATGCCAATGTTTTTAGAACTCAATGGTCTAACAGTGAATTAGGAGGGAGCAAGGTGTCTGGAAACTTCCTAAAACTGAACCAAACTGTACAGCTTTGTAGAGAGAGTTGAAAATATCTTGGTCCATGAAGCTTAAAATAGTTCCTGACCTACTGCTGCTGTGAAAGCCAGTGATAGGAAACAGGAAACTCGGCACACATCAACACTTTAATGTCTGGCATTTCTATTGGTAAACTCTCTAGGAAGCCAGCTGTTTCTGTTCTCCAAAACAGGTAGTTAGGCTTTAAGTACATAACAACTATTCAGTAAACACCTACCAGATTCACTCATTCATTCATTCATCCAACAAATTGTTATTGAGTGCCTACTCTGATCCAGGTACTGTATTGGGAGCTTAAGAAAAAATTGCTGAATATAAGACAAACAGGGCCTCTGCCCTTAAGTAGCTTAAATTTCAGTGGTGAAGATCAGGCAATAAATAAATAAGCAAACATATTAGGTAATCTGAGGTAATAATCTGAGGTGATAAAATATATTTTATGGAAAAACAAAATAAAATAATGGGATTGAGTGTTCCTGAAGGGATAGGGAAGAGATAGATACTTTGGTCAAGGAAGAATTTTCAGATGAGGTAACAACTGAGGTGAGATTGGAAGGAGACTTGAAAAAATATTATTCATGGTGAGGGGAGCCAAGCCATGATGACAGTAATATCCTCTAGCATCAAGATGTGGATGGCAGCAAAACAGACATCACTTCACAGGGTAGATGGAGATAAGAGACCCAGCAACTCTAAGAAAAGCTGAAACAAACATTCAGACCTTTGATTGAACAAGACATTAAAAATCAGGCAAGAGCTCAGGATCCAGGTCAGTTCACATTCCCAAATGTGATCTGACTCCAAGGCAGTAGTATTTGATCTTTGGCTGTTTTTCCTTTTTATTTTCTCTTCCTTTCTGTTTCCCTTTTTGTCTTCTTTTCCCTTCCCTTCCCTTTCCTTTTCTTTTTATTGGCAGCCACCATTTATTAAGTACTTATGATGTGCCAAAAATATTGTGCTAAATCTTTACACATTATCTCTCTTAATCCTCAAAGCAATCTGATGCCATAAGTACTCTTATTGCTCCCATTGTACAGATGTGGAAACTGGGACCCAAGTTCAGACAGTTATATGGTGGTGTAAATGAAATGTAAACAGACATCTGAGTCTAGAGCCCAATCCCTTAATCACTGTACTTTTGTATTTCTTTTTTTCAGGAGTAGTATTTAATGATTCATCACTTATATATAATCACTATACTTTTATATTTCTATCCCAAATGTTGTTACTTAGAGAAACAACCCAATACATAGGAACTGAGGTAAAGGACTTTGATTTTAGTTCTAGCTTAGCCATGAGTTGGTCATTAGAACCGAGGCACCTTGTTTAATCTCTTCCTGCCATATTTTCAAAAGTTCTTAATTGCTTTTAAGCTAAAATCAAAGTTCCTTAGTCTGGCATTTAATGTTCCTAATCCATTCTGGTTTGTTGAAGGTATTTTTCCCCCCTACTCAGGCAGCTTCTTTTGATTTTTATTTTTAATCTTTTTCCTTCAGAGCACTGAGCCTACATTTAGGCACATGGAGGGCCACTATAGGTAGAAAGATGTGTCAGAGGCCTCTGATGATTACTGTAGTAGGTCGAAGAGACGAGAGTTCTCAGGATGCTTTTACAAGCTTTTTAATACCTTCTCCATCTCTTATCAAAAACAAAACAAAGCAAAACAAAACCCTGTTATTTTCTGTTACTATAAATCAACACCCTTCCATGCATTTTTCAAATACAAAGTAATCAAAATATAATTACTATGGAATCATTCTAATTTGCATCTCATTTTCAAAAACAAAATTAGAAAAATAAGTAACTTGTCAAGGAAGAGCAAAGCTATAAAAGCACAAGATCTAGGAGCTGTAGTTGCTGAGCTTTCAGTTTTTTTTCTTTCTCCCATTCTGCTATGGGAATGCAACACAAAGTGACAGTCAGAGCTTGAGTCACTAAAACTAATGTAAATTCCAGGTGTGGATATAGCAGCATTTAGTCTGTAACATCCTCTTGCAAAACTGTAATTAGATTATTTGGATGGAGGTGGAGAAAAATGGAATGTGAAGAGGAGTGAAATAAGGGAAGGGATGAGTTGTTACAAGAATGAGGATGAAGGGAGCAGCCAACTATATAAACCAATTAATAACAAAATCAAAGAAACACATCAACAATGATACAATAATAGTAGGGGACTTTAACACTCCCCTCACTGAAATGGACAGATCATCCAAGCAAAAGATCAGCAAGGAAATAAAGGCCTTAAACGACACACTGGACCAGATGGACATCACAGATATATTCAGAACATTTCATCCCAAAGCAACAGAATACACATTCTTCTCTAGTGCACATGGAACATTCTCCAGAATAGATCACATCCTCGGTCCTAAATCAGGACTCAACCGGTATCAAAAGATTGGGATCATTCCCTGCATATTTTCAGACCACAATGCTCTAAAGCTAGAACTCAACCAAAAAAGGAAGTTTGGAAAGAACCCAAATACGTGGAGACTAAACAGCATCCTTCTAAAGAATGAATGGGTCAACTGGGAAATTAAAGAAGAATTGAAAAAAATCATGGAAACAAATGATAATGAAAATACAACGGTTCAAAATCTGTGGGACACAACAAAGGCAGTCCTGAGAGGAAAATATATAGCGGTACAAGGCTTTCTCAAGAAACAAGAAAGGTCTCAGGTACACAACCTAACCCTACACCTAAAGGAGCTGGAGAAAGAACAAGAAAGAAACCCTAAGCCCAGCAGGAGAAGAGAAATCATAAAGATCAGAGCAGAAATCAATGAAATAGAAACCAAAAAGACAATAGAGCAAATCAACGAAACTAGGAGCTGGTTCTTTGAAAGAATTAATAAAATTGATAAACCCCTGGCCAGACTTATCAAAAAGAA
>NC_081575.1:42475070-42609969 GCF_022355385.1 Mustela nigripes
AAGAGAAAGGACCCAAATAAATAAAATCATGAATGAAAGAGGAGAGATCACAACTAACACCAAAGAAATACAAACTATTATAAGAACATACTATGAGCAACTCTACGCCAACAAATTTGACAATCTGGAAGAATTGGATGCATTCCTAGAAACATATAAACTATCACAACTGAACCAGGAAGAAGTAGAAAGCCTGAACAGACCCATAACCGTAAGGAGATTGAAACAATCATTAAAAATCTCCAAACAAACAAAAGCCCAGGGCCAGACGGCTCCCCGGGGGAATTCTACCAAACATTTAAAGAAGAACTAATTCCTATTCTCCTGAAACTGTTCCAAAATATAGAAATGGAAGGAAAACTTCCAAACTCATTTTATGAGGCCAGCATCACCTTGATCCCAAAACCAGACAAGGATCCCATCAAAAAGGAGAGCTATAGACCAATATCCTTGATGAACACAGATGCGAAAATACTCAACAAAATACTAGCCAATAGGATTCAACAGTACATTAAAAGGATTATTCACCACGACCAAGTGGGATTTATTCCAGGGCTGCAAGTTTGGTTCAACATCCGCAAATCAGTCAATGTGATACAACACATCAATAAAAGAAAGAACAAGAACCATATGATACTCTCAATAGATGCTGAAAAAGCATTTGACAAAGTACAGCATCCCTTCCTGATCAAAACTCTTCAAAGTGTAGGGATAGAGGGCACATACCTCAATATCATCAATGCCATCTATGAAAAACCCACCGCAAATATCATTCTCAATGGAGAAAATCTGAAAGCTTTTCCGCTAAGGTCAGGAACACGGCAGGGATGTCCATTATCACCACTGCTATTCAACATAGTACTAGAGGTCCTAGCCTCAGCAATCAGACAACAAAAGGAAATTAAAGGCATCCAAATCAGCAAAGAAGAAGTCAAATTATCACTCTTAGCAGATGATATGATACTATATGTGGAAAACCCAAAAGACTCCACTCCAAAACTGCTAGAACTTATACAGGAATTCAGTAAAGTGTCAGGATATAAAATCAATGCACAGAAATCAGTTGCATTTCTCTACACCAACAGCAAGACAGAAGAAAGAGAAATTAAGGAGTCAATCCCATTTACAATTGCACCCTAAACCATAAGATACCTAAGAATAAACCTAACCAAAGAGGCACAGAATCTATACTCAGAAAACTATAAAGTACTCATGAAAGAAATTGAGGAAGACACAAAGAAATGGAAAAATGTTCCATGCTCCTGGATTGGAAGAATAAATATTGTGAAAATGTCTATGCTACCTAAAGCAATCTACACATTTAATGCAATTCCTATCAAAGTACCATCCATCTTTTTCAAAGAAATGGAACAAATAATGCTAAAATTTATATGGAACCAGAAAAGACCTCGAATAGCCAAAGGGATATTGAAAAAGAAAGCCAACGTTGGTGGCATCACAATTCCGGACTTCAAACTCTATTACAAAGCTGTCATCATCAAGACAGCATGGTACTGGCACAAAAACAGACCCATAGATCAATGGAACAGAATAGAGAGCCCAGAAATAGACCCTCAACTCTACAGTCAACTAATCTTGACAAAGCAGGAAAGAATGTCCAATGGAAAAAAGACAGCCTCTTCAATAAATGGTGCTGGGAAAATTGGACAGCCACATGCAGAAAAATGAAATTGGACCATTTACATACACCACACACAAAAATAGACTCAAAATGGATGAAGGCCCTCAATGTGCGAAAGGAATCCATCAAAATCCTTGAGGAGAACACAGGCAGCAACCTCTTCAACCTCAGCCGCAGCAACATATTCCTAGGAACAACGCCAAAGGCAAGGGAAGCAAGGGCAAAAATGAACTATTGGGATTTCATCAAGATCAAAAGCTTTTGCACAGCAAAGGAAACAGTTAACAAAATCAAAAGACAACTGACAGAATGGGAGAAGATATTTGCAAACGACATATCAGATAAAGGACTAGTGTCCAGAATCTATAAAGAACTTAGCAAACTCAACACCCAAAGAACAAATAATCCAATCAAGAAATGGGCAGAGGACATGAACAGACATTTCTGCAAAGAAGACATCCAGATGGCCAACAGACACATGAAAAAGTGCTCCATATAACTCGGCATCAGGGAAATACAAATCAAAACCACAATGAGATATCACCTCACACCAGTCAGAATGGCTAAAATCAACAAGTCAGGAAATGGCAGATGCTGGCGAGGATGCGGAGAAAGGGGAACCCTCCTCCACTGTTGGTGGGAATACAAGCTGGTGCAGCCACTCTGGAGAACAGCATGGAGGTTCCTCAAAATGTTGAAAATAGAACTGCCCTACGACCCAGCAATTGCACTACTGGGTATTTACCCTAAAGATACAAACGTAGTGATCCAAAGGGGCACGTGCACCTGAATGTTTATAGCAGCAATGTCCACAATAGCCAAACTATGGAAAGAACCTAGATGTCCATCAACAGATGAATGGATCAAGAAGATGTGGTATATATACACAATGGAATACTATGCAACCATAAAAAGAAATGAAATCTTGCCATTTGCGACAACATGGATTGAACTAGAGCTTGTCATGCTTAGCGAAATAAGTCAAGCGGAGAAAGACAACTATCATATGATCTCCCTGATATGAGGAAGTGGTGATGCAACATGGGGGCTTAAGTGGGTACGAGAAGAATAAATGAAACAAGATGGGATTGGGAAGGAGACAAACCATAAGTGACTCTTAATCTCACAAAACAAACTGAGGGTTGCTGGGGGGAGGGGGTTTGGGAGAAGGGGGTTGGATTATGGACATTGGGGAGGGTATGTGCTTTGGTGAGTGGTGTGAAGTGTGTACACCTGGTTATTCACAGACCTGTACCCCTGGGGATAAAAATATATGTTTATAAAAAAAATAAAATAAAAAAAAATAAAAGTGGAAAGGAAAAAAAAAAAAGAATGAGGATGAAGATGAAAAGAGATTAACATTTAGAGTTTTGATTTAAATATTAGAATTAGCCAGCCCTCAAAATTCAAAGTGAATAAATAGCTATTATTTTCCCCCCAACTCTCCTTTCCCACACACAAACATACTTCCCTGAGTGCTATATTTTAAGAAAGACACAGAAAAAGTGAAGGACTCTTACCTACCCACAGTTGCTAGGATATCATGTTTTAGAGTGGGGAAGAGCATAGCATTTAGTCAGAGAATTAGGATTCAAGTTTTAGTTCTGTCACTTACTAGACATGTAATTCTGAGCAACTCAGTTAACATCTTTATGTCTTGGTTTCCTTATCTTAAAACAGGAATAATGTCTTTTGATTATTATTCTAAGCAACACCTGAAGTATTCTTCCTTTCCTTTTTTCTCCAATAGATTACCTAGCCTTGTGTCCTAGGTTAACCTAACAAGCTAGTTTTTGTGAAGACTCCTCTTTTCATATAATATTCACCTTCTTAATAAAGCCATCAGTGATTTAACCCTTCAGCTGACTTAATAATCAATCATATATATATAAGTGGTACCAGTGCTCTGAAGGGTGAAAATAAATACATACATACATACATACATACATACACACACATAGGAACTGTATGGTTAAAGAGACCTAAAACAAAAACAACAAAAAGAAGAAACTTAAGGTATAGGATAGCTAAGTAAACACTATTATGGCAAAGAGCTTAAATACCATCTGAATTTTGAGGACAGGATGATGGACTTGAGATGAACTTTGAGAAGACTTCATAAAGATGGTGGCACACGAGGAAATTATGAAGGTTGGGTTTGGGCAGGGAAAAAGAACAAAGGAAGGCATTCAGGTTAAGGAAAGCAGTGGAGGCAAAGGAAAGGCATGATATGGGCCTTCCCAGCATTCTAGCAGACCATAGAGAATAAAATCTTAAGGAAAGGAGTGATATCCTTTGATGTGGATAGTTACTGGTTGTACTCATACACATAGTTAGTTGGACTCATGGAGTATGATCCTCAGTTGGTACCTTCAAATACCAGAGAAAACCTCAAGAATAAGGCACTACATCAAAACAAAACAAAAAACCAAAAAACTATATCATAGTGGAAAGGGGGCCAATCTTCCTGGCAGTCCTTGAGAAAAAAGTCTATTTAAAAAATATGCTCCAGGGACGCCTGGGTGGCTCAGTTGGTTAAGCAGCTGCCTTCGGCTCAGGTCATGATCCCAGCGTCCTGGGATCGAGTCCCGCATCAGGCTCCTTGCTCCGCAGGGAGCCTGCTTCTCCCTCTTGACTCTGCCTTCCACTCTGTCTGCCTGTGCTCGCTCTCGCTCTCTCTCTGACAAATAAATAAATAAATAAAATCTTAAAAAAAAAAAGCTCCAATTTTCATTGCTTTCAGAGCAAACCAATAACTCTAAATGACTATAGGAGGGAGAAGCTACAAACTGGGAGGCCCCATTTCAGAGTAAGATTGATTTCAAGAACTATAAGGGACCACTATGAGTCCCTGAGCACCAAGAGTACTTGCTGGTGGAAGACCCATATACAACTTAAAAAATGAGAAGACACATGATAACCCACGGGGTGATGTATGCTGCAAATAACAAAAGCTAATATCGATAAGATTTATTAGTCTGACATACTCTTCCAAAGCTCTTTCCCTAGCATGAGAGAAGTTAGGGTATGCATGCTTTCTTTGGGTTTGTTTTAACAGACCAAAAAGAGAGAGGTGACTCTTTACCTATTCAGAAGAGGTATCAGTAAATCTGTGATTATTGGCTAGCAAACTAATTTGTCTTAAAGCCCTACAGCCACAGACTGCCCACATATAGCTAGCACATTTCTGTTGCTAATTCCAAGAAGATCCTGGGGGGGTGGGATGGAGGGGAGGAAGGAGGCCCAAGTTTCTCACAAAGAACCACTTTGAGTATTCATTCTAGTGATAATGGATCCGAACAAACAACTCAATTGGTGCCATTATATCCAAGTGAAATGGGTTTTTAATCTGTCATGCTTGTTAACCTGGAGCTTAACTCCAAATTGCTCAAGGCTGAGATGCATTTCTTCCCTTTGTTGCCTACAATTCTGCAATGTTAACCATCATATTTGACCTCATCCTGATAGCTTCTTGATAATGCTATAAACAATACAATAAGTAATCTCAATAATGCCTCAACACCTCCTTTTGAGAGCACCAAAGGCATATGCCAGCATTCACTGATTAATCTGTACTGTAAATAGCACTTTAGAGTGGTGGGCAATGATTACCAGTTTCCTTTTTTCTACTAATGCAGCACTCTATCTAATTTGACTCTGTAGCCAAGTTTATGAAAGAGTTAACATGAAATAATTTGAGGAACTTGGTACAAAATGGAAATGTAGGATCCCTTGAAGTTATTAAGAATTTCAAAAAAAATAACAGCAGAGCAGTAAACAAAACAGCTGCATAGGTCATATGTCCATGATGCCTACCCAGCCAAGAATAATCCTAAAGAAATATGACATGATACTCTATGTGGAAAAAAAATTTCTTTGGATAATAATTATGGGATGGCATTTTCAAAAGCAACTTTAGCAAAATGAAGAGGAAACTAAATGAAATTACCACAATAAAAGTAGTATAAAATCAAATTTCTGAAGTCTGTTTCTGATTATAAAAATACCAAATAAAAGTAATGTGTGTTTTTCCTTGGATCTCATAGTTCTTCAAGATGATTGTCTTAGTTCATGTTGTTATAGTAAAGTACCATAGACTGGGTGGCTTATAAACAAATTTCTCACCATTCTGTAAATTGGAAATCTGAGATCAAGATTCAATGCATGGTTAGGTTCTGGTGAGAGCCTCCTGGGCTGTAGGCTTTTTCTTCTAATTTTATACTCACTTAGCAGAAAGAGGGAGAGAGAGCTCCCTGGGTTCCATTTTAGAAGAGTACTAATCCATTCATGAGGACTCCTCCATCACGTCTAATTACCTTCCAAGGTTCCAACTCCTATTATCATCACATTGGGGGTTAGGATTTCAACACATGAATTTTAGGGAAACACACACATTCAGTCTGTAACAATGATCACATTTTGATTAAGCAGGGAG
This sequence comes from Mustela nigripes, assembly GCF_022355385.1. Taxonomy (NCBI): domain Eukaryota; kingdom Metazoa; phylum Chordata; class Mammalia; order Carnivora; family Mustelidae; genus Mustela; species Mustela nigripes. The sequence goes on from NC_081575.1 coordinate 42,481,148, forward strand.
GGTTCATAGAAACATTGTCTGCTTCACTCCCTCCATATCCCAGCTCACCTCTCAGTTCTATGGCCCCTAGGCATGATCCTGCCTAGATAGTTCTTCAGAACTGGTCCTCCTGCCCACATAGTACCACCCAAAGACAAAGGACAATTCTACAAACTAAAAGCTTTCTAAGGCTTCTTCCTCTCTTATTATAAGAAACTTTGCATTCAGAAACAATTCCAAACCTGAGGCCCTTCTTAGCTCACTGTGGAAGTACAAGACACTGGTAATTGACACCATTGGAGTATCTACACTTTAACCTACATATGTCTGGGCTTGGACTATTAGCTCCACTGACCTCATTCAAGGGAATCCCTCTGGCTACATCCAGAGGAAGAGTCCACCTTCCACTGTTGTCATATATTAACTCAGCAGCAGCAAATATACAAGCAAGAAGAGGAAATTATTTCCCTTTAAGCCTGCAGGAACTTTTGCCCTTTTGTCTAAGCCAAATCCTCCTACATCAGCTGGCTCTCTGAATTACTCAGCAGTATGAGGATATTTTGGAACAGGTTACTTTAAAAAAAAATCGTACTTCTTAAAAATTATCTGGTACAATGGCTTATAATCTTTGTAAAAAATATAGGCCTTTTTGGTTGAATGAAATTATATGTAAAGATGAAAACATGAAAGAAGATGAACACTGAACTGTTCTTGTTTCCTATAGTTAAGAGTCTCTTATGGTTTGCCTCCCTTTCTGTTTTTATCTTATTTTATTTTTCCTTCCCTTCTCCTAATGGTCAGCTGTTTTATTTCTTAAATTCACATATGAGTGAAATCATATAACATTTGTCTTTCTCTGACTGACTTATTTCACTTAGAATAATACCTTCTAGTTCTATTCATGTCATTGTTAATGGCAAGATTTCGTCCTTTTTGATGGCTGAGTTGTATTCCATATATATTTATATATATAAATATATATTATATATAATATATAATACCCAATTGATAGAAATGTATCATATATACATGATATATATATATATGTATATATATATACATATTATATATATAAAATATCCAACTGATAGAAAAATAGTGATTTGAAGGAGCACCTGATGTCCTGATGGCAAGACAATTTATCAGGCTTTCTGCAGAATACTTGTGGAACACAGAAAAAAGTACTGATCCCCAACTCTTTTGTATATACTTCCTATTACCACAGAAAGCAACTTTGAATCACTTTAAGTACCAGAAAAAATACTGTTAGATTTCACAGTTTTCTTCTACTTTATTAAAAATTACTTTCTTGTCCTCTGGTAGTTTTTCATTAATAGAGAAAACTGACTCTTACTCACAGTACACTCTTTGGCACAGAAGACTCTCAGTAAATGAACAATAGGAGCAATGAAAACCAAATTTAACTCCTTACATTTCCTACTAGGAGACAAATGGAAGAAAGGTAAAGACATTATGCTGGGTCTGAGAATGCCATAGAATTATGGAGAACACACCTAAAAGAGTTCCTAAATGATGACTAAGGGTTAACCATTCTAGAAGAGTTACAAAGCATGGGAAGTTTAACACTTAAAAGTTACAGAGCTTGGGAAATTTAACACTTAAGAAATGACTCCATTATCTTGGGGGAGAATATAAAGAGTAATAGGCATTCCAGCTTAGAAAGAAAATAAGTGCATATAAAAGCATGTGGACCAGGGAGAGACTCTCCCACACCCAAGTCCCCTGAAGAAAGTATCCCAGTGACTTTTAAGCATATTTCAACTACAAAAAATAAAGTCTGAATGTTATCTTGTCTACTCTTCCCATATACAAGCTACAGTGTAGATAGAACTCTGACAATAGTTACCTGCTTCAAGGCTAAATGCAGCCCTCTTTTATACTCCCAATTTCACTGACTTTTCTTTCATGAGAGTCATAATACAACTGCTTGTGTAATATCTGTTTTGCCTGCCAGGCTGGAAACTCCATGAGGACAGGAACTATGTCTGTCTGGTGTATCACCACACCTCCAGCACATAGCACCTAGCATGTCTTCAAGAAATATGAATAGGATTAAATTGAATCTATACTTCAAACCATCCATGGTTTTGTGGATCATGATGGCAAAAAGGAAAAAATTACTTCTCCATGCTGCTTACCTATGATTTGAAGACTGATTATTAATGATTGAAAATCACTGTTTTTTTTTCTCTAGGGTCATTGTCTGCTGATATAAAATGTACTTATCCACAGAGTGCTTTAGAGTTAACACTGTTTTCCCCATGAATCTATTTTACATACACAGCATTTTAAAAATAGCTTGCCAGCTGAATTAACTCAGTTGCACCTATTGGTCCAGGGCAGAGAGGAAGAATATCTCTTCAATTCTGTCTTCAATGTAACTCCCTGGACACATTTTGATTTCCACAGCCTAATTTTGTCAGTTTGGAACATGACCTAATTCCCATCTTCCTCTCTCTTATTTGATTCACTGTTCAACAAGAACAGTCATTTTATAGAAAGTGCGAAGTAGAGAAGTAGAGAAGGAAAAGAAAATTAGATTATGAGTTATACTAAGAAAACATATACTAGGTGTGCTAGTGTTCAGATTGGTATGCTTGGCTACTGATTGGTTTTTGGGAGAAAAATAAACGTTCATATCATCATGATGAATACCTCTGTTCCATTTACAATGTAACTCTTTATTTTGGATTCATTGTTCATCTTATACTAAGCCAGTTAGTTTAGCTACAAGGTGTCAAAACAAAGAGAACAAATAAAGTTCTTCAATCTTTTTTTTCTAAACCTAAATATATTAATTGCTTGTAATAGAGAAGACAAAACAATTATGTAATTCTTTTTCATGTGGAATGTTTTGTTAAGGATTCTGTCACTAAAAAGAATGCCAAAATATGAGCTATAAACATAGATATTGTGACACAATATGTGACATGAACGTCTTGGAGCTTACCTATCCAAATGTATGTTTTCATTCCAACTTACAAAGGCTTCTCTAACTTGGTTATCCATTCTTCTTCTGGGCTCCTTCTGGGAATTTGTGCTTTCTTCTGCAGAGCACTTCCACACTGCACTATAAATAAATGCCTATTGACCTGTTAAACTCCTCAACTAGACAACAATATGCTTGAGGACAAGGACAAGACTTCCTCATCTCTGTAACCTCTCACATGTGCAGAGTAAATACAGAAAGTGACTTTTCATTATGGTAGCTGTGGGAAGCTTGTATGTCAATATATCTCCATATAATATTGGAGTTACAGAAGACATTTTCAACACTTCTTTTACAATTGTCTTCAGGAGCCATTTACAGGCTTTTTTGTTTGTTTGTTTTAGGAAAAAAAGCAGTCACATTATTTATAATCACACCTGATACATTACCCAGGAATGATGACTTGCTAAAGGATGCATTAAAATGTAGTCCATATGTAAATATTATACTGCATATAAATGAATATCTTCTTTTTAAAAAAGATTTCATTTATTTATTTGACAGAGATCACAAATAGGCAGAGGCAGGTAGAGAGAGAAGGGAGGAAGCAGACTCCCCGCTGAGCAGAGAGCCTGATGCAGAGCTCTATCCCAGGACCCTGAGATCATGACCTGAGCTGAAGGCAGAGGCTTAACCCGCTGAGCCACCAAGGTGCCCTGAATCTCTTCTTCTGATTCAGAAGAACCTTGGTGAGATTTCAGAGTCACCATTATGAGCTCTGATCAGAATTTGACAAGTTTGGACTGTTAGTTGAGAGAGCTTTTTCTGAATAAATTGCTAAATTAATTGGGAAACTGAATTTTATATATCGGACATGAGAAGAATTTGGTATCATTCTAATGATACTCTTGGAGCTTGTAAAGCTAGCAACGTTATAGTTGTATGTCAATATACATTCTGTTCATAGTTTAAGTTCAGTACCAGGTAATCTCTTATCTTTGCATAACCGGTGTATAGAGTCTGGCACAGACTCTAATACATTGTATTAGTAGTTACCATTTATTGAGAGCTTTCTATAACCAGGCACACATACATACTTTCCTGTTGAATCCTTATACTACACTCTTACAAAGTAGATATGAGAGTCCAACTGTACAGTTGAAGAAACTAAGACAATTAGAAGTTGAGTAACTTGCTTAGAGTCAGAGAGTAAACTGTGATATGGGAATCCAAACCCAGATCACTTGATTGCAAAGCACTTGATTGTCAGCACGATGACAGACTGTTTAGGATATATGCTTATTGAATTGAACAATTGAGTATCAAAAAATTAAAGACCCTTTCATGAATTAAGTTTTATTTAGAATTTTCCATTAGGAGCTAAAAAAATTGTTACTTTCATTCTTCTTTTGTAACTTCAGCTCACATGGTTGAATATAAATGACTCTATATTTACCTTAAGTGAGTTATACTTTTCTTTTTTTTAAATTAAATTCATTTATTTTCAGCATAACAGTATTCATTATTTTTTCACCACACCCAATGCTCCATGCAATCTGTGACCTCTATAATACCCACCACCTGGTACCCCAACCTCCCACCCCCCCGCTACTTCAAACCCCTCAGATTGTTTTTCAGAGTCCATAGTCTCTCATGGTTCACCTCCCCTTCCAATTTCCCCCAACTCCCTTCTCCTCTCTATCTCCCCATGTCCTCCAGGCTATTTGTTATGCTCCACAAATAAGTGAAACCATATGATAATTGACTCTCTCTGCTTGACTTATTTCACTCAGCATAATCTGTGATATCAGCCACAGCAACTTCTTTCAAGATATGTCTCCAAAGGCAAAGGAAACAAAAGCAAAAATAAACTTTTGGGACTTCATCAAAATCAAAAGCTTCTGCACAGCAAAGGAAACAGTCAACAAAACAAAGAGGCAACCCACGGAATGGAAGAAGATATTTGTAAATGACAGTACAAACAAAAGGTTGATATCCAGGATCTATAATGAATTCCTCAAACTCAACACACACAGAACAGGCAATCATATCAAAAAATGGGCAGAAGATATGAACAGAGACTTCTCCAATGAAGACATACAAATTGCTATCAGACACATGAAAACATGTTCATCATCACTAGCCCTCAGGGAGATTCAAATTAAAACCACATTGTGATATCACCTTACACCAGTTAGAATGGCCAAAATTAGCAAGACAGGAAAAAACATGTGTTGGAGGGGATGTGGAGAAAGGGGAACCCTCTTATACTGTTGGTGGGAATGCAGATTGGTGCAGCCTCTTTGGAGAACAGTGTGGAGATTCCTCAAGAAATTAAAAATAGAACTTCCCTACGACCCTGCAATTGCACTCCTGGGTATTTACCCCAAAGATACAGATGTAGTGAGTTATACTTTTCTATACTTCCATATCTGGAATTATATATATATATATTATATATTATATATTATATATACATCGTGCTTTTAAATTTAGTTAAAAATAATAAATTAGCATGTATTTTATTATTAAGATACATTTATACATCTTTTTAAAATCCCAGAGGAAAAGTACTACTCATGACTCTATAAAAAGAAAAAAAAATATTTACCCATTTGATTCTAAAATAAACTGGAAAACAAAAAGTAAATTGTATGAAATCAAAAATGGTTGGGGCACCTGGGTGGCTCAATGTGTTAAGACTCTGCCTTTGGCTCAGGTCATGATCTCAGGGTCCTGGGATCGAGCCCTGCATCAGGCTCTCTGATTAACTGGCATCCTTTTATAAAGACACACTTTCCCCTAAGATACTTATTTCTAAGGAGGTCAGTGAGCCCTGTGTATTGTACACCTGATTCCAATTAGCAATAGATAAACATGTTAGGCAAAGTGATGAATTTGATAATTTAATCACTTTTTTAGTTATGAATCTGTATTCTATATCTTTTTTTAAAAAAAAGATTTTATTTATTTATTTGACAAACAGAGATTATAAGTAGGCAATAGAGGCAGGCAGGGAGAGAGAGGAGGAAGCAGGCTCTCTGCAGAGCAGAGAGCCAGATGTGGGGCTCGATCCCAGGACCCTAGGATCATGACCTGAGTCAAAAGCAGAGGCTTTAACCCACTGAGCTACCCAGGCACCCCTGTATTTTATATCTTATGAAATCCTTGCAAAAATATAGGGCTCAGATAATGGGCTCATTTATGCAGCAGAGATTTTAGTTTTGAGATATTTTAGACATTTAGGAAGATGAGTACTCTCAAACCAATGGGAAATTATTATTTGAAATAGGAATAATTATTAAATTTACTAAGTTCTCATGTTTTCCTTTAAATTTTTATTTTCTCATTTTCCTCTTCCCTATTATTTGTAATATTCACTTTCCTTATTTAGTAAACTTAATTACTTCCTCAAACATCCAAAAGAACTGACATTTATTAAGCACCTATTGCATGATAGTCACTTACATAAAATTTAGTTCTCACAACCTCATTTTACAATTAGGACAGAGGCAGATGGAGAAGCAACAAAAGGAAGAAAAGCGAGATCTGTGCTGGCCACTATGCTAGGCACTTTTCAAATTGCTTATCTAATCCTCAAAATCTTGTGAAATAGGTCTTAACATCATTTTGGAGATGACAGAAATAGGGATCAGTGATACCGACTTCCCTACAGCCACAAAGCCAGTTAGTGGCTGAGGCTGGATTTGAATACAGGTCTTCATGATTCCAAAACCTATGTCCTGTTCAGCACACATCAATGTCTCTTTCTCTAAGACAGATACAGCAGAAGAATACCTCTCTGAATCTCTCTGAATTCTTATGTTTTTTTTTTTAAGATTTTATCTATCTATCTATCTATCTATCTATTTATCTTTTGACAGAGAGAGAGAAAGAGACAAAACGAGAGAGGGAACACAAGCAGGGGGAGTGGGAGAGGGAGAAGCAGTCCTCCTGCTGAGCAGGGAGCCAGACAAGGGGCTTGATTTTAGGACCATAGATAGGATCATGACCTGAGCCAAAGGGAGACCATTAAAGTCTGAGCCACCTAGGTGCTCCTGAATTCTTATGTTTAAAAACCCTGAGGCACAGAAAGAAGAAACAATTAGTCTGAAATCCCATAAGTTAATGAAAAGGCTGGAACTAAGACCCAGGAAAAGGAATCCTACATCGTGTAACTTGTAAACTATATATGCCAGTTCTAAGGAGGCAGCACAGCCCTCATCAATTAAATGTAAAATTTAGACTAATGAGACTCTGAGGTTGACAACTTAAACATAAGGATCATTTAAGTCCCCAAATCTAAATTAAAGTTTTCATAGCTTGATCAATTTGTGCTAATTTCACACATACACTATTTTGCTTTCTTTGCTAGGCTGTAAACTACCTGCTTTTAGAGGCAAGTTAATGCTGGTAAGAGAACAAAGCTTTGAGAACATTCAAAAAACAAAAATCAGTCAGTGTGAAATATGAGTGATAATTAGATGTTATCATAACACAAACTTTCATGTAAAATGTCCTTGGTTTCACTTTTGAAGCTGTATAGGGGAAATGTTTAGAAAAGCAAAAAGAGAAAATTCAGAAATCAAGGCTCTTGCTGACTTTTAGTGGAAAAATTACAAAAATTGGAAATATTTTGGGGCGCCTGGGTGGCTCAGTGGGTTAATGCTTCTGCCTTCAGCTCAGGTCGTGATCCTGGGGTCCTGGGATCAAGCCCCGCATCCCGTTCTCTGCTCAGCGGGGAGCCTGCTTCCCTTTCTCTCTCTCTGCCTGCCTCTCTGCCTACTTGTGATCTCTGTCTGTTAGATGAGTAAATAAAATCTTTTAAAAAAAATTGGAAATATTTTCAGTAACTGGTAAAGATGACAACTTGAGGGCACCTGAGTGGCTCATTCTGCCTTTGGCTCAGGTCATGATCTCAAGGTCCTGGGATTGAGCCTCATGTTGGGCTCTGTGCTCAGCTGGGAGTCTGCTTCCCCTCCCTTGCTGTCTGCTACTTCCCCCGCCTGTGCTCACTCTCTCTCTCTCTCTCTCACTCAAATAAAATCTTTGAATAAAAAGATTACAACTTGACACTTAATTTGAATTGGAGATGGTTGTGGGTGGAGAGGGCATGTTGTTAAAGAATAGCTGCTGGTTCACTGTTATAAAAAGCACATTTTGGTCCAGTTAGAAAATACACACCATATGTCCTATGAAAGGGAATATTACAGGGTCGCCTGGGTGGCACTGTCCCTTAAGTATCCAACTTTCGGTTTCGGCTAAGGTCTTGATCTCAGGGTTGTGAGATCAAGCCCTGCTTTGGACTCTGCTCAGCTTGGAGTCTGCTTCAGATCCTCTCTCCCTCTCCCTCTGCCCCTCTAGCCCGTGTTCTTTCTCTCTATCTCTCTCTCTCAAATAAAATAAATAAATCTGGGCGCCTGGGTGGCTCAGTGGGTTAAGCCGCTGCCTTCGGCTCAGGTCATGATCTCAGGTGCTGGGATCGAGTCCCGCGTTGGGCTCTCTGCTCAGCAGGGAGCCTGTTTCCCTCTCTCTCTCTCTGCCTGCCTCTCCATCTACTTGTGATTTCTCTCTGTCAAAAAAATAAAAATAAAAAATAAATCTTAAAAAAAAATCTAAAAATAAATAAATAAATAAATAAATAAATCTTAGGGAAAAAAAGGAAGTGTTACATTTGTTGTGGAAGATCCACATCAGTCACTGCCAACATGATGAACCATGTTTAGGGTCATTAAAAGTAATAGAGACTATATGTAACATAGTATCATTGGTTTATTGAACAGTATTTATTGAGTGCTACCCATATCCCCATTACAGTTTCTGGCACTGTGGATACAACAAGTAAATAAAACAGACAAGAATCTCTGCCCTCATGGCATTTACATTCTACTGGGGAAAGACAGTTAAACATTAACAGAATAAGTAAATAAAGTTTATAGTATGTTAAATGGTGATAAATATTATGGAAAAAACAGAGTAGGTAGGGGATCAGTGGTGCTGAATGTTTACGATTTTAAGTGGTGTGATTTGTGTGGTCCTCATTAAAAAAAAAAAAAGGTGACATATGAACAAAGGATTGAAGGCAGAAAGGGACCCGAACATATGAATGTCAGGGGAACAATATTTCAGGTAGAGAGAACAGTTAGTGCAAAGACCCTATAGGGGCAGCATGATTGAAGTATGAGAGATCAATCAAGGTGATTGAAAGGCTTTAACCTGAGAAATATGAGAAAATGGATTAGCCATTAACTATGAAAATGAAGGTTAGATGGAGCAGAGTTTAGAAAAAAAGATCAGTTTAGTTGGGGGCAAGTTAAATGTGAAATATCTATTAGACATCCAAATGGAGATGATGAGAAGTCAAATTATCTATTCAAGTTGAGTTCAGGGGTGAAGTATGGTCAGGAGAAATTATGGAGTTATCAACATAAAGCTATTTAATAATGTGAAGCTAGATGAGATGGCCAGGGGAATCAGTGCACGTAAAGAAAAGAACAGGTATAAGGACTAAGCCCTGGGACACTCCAATGTTAAGAAATCCCAAAAAAAGTAAATAAAGAAAGAAAGAAAAGAAAAGAAAGAAAGAAAGAAAAAAGAAACAAGTAAAAGAAACTGTGATGAAAAAGTCAGTGAGCTCAGAACCAGAATAAACAAACCATAAAATGTCAAACTGGTCTTTAAAACTTGAGGCCTGAATTCTCCAAATGTCTTCTATTTGTTTTTTTTTTTTTAAATTGCCACAAACCATGGATAGTAGTATATTTATATTACTTTACATTTCTATTATACCTCTTTGAAAGTATGTTGATAACACACATACATATTACAGTATATGATATATATAGATACATACACATATTGCAGTAATACATATTACTCCAAACTAGGTTATTTGAAACAAAAGTATATATACATAAACAGGAACAAATATTCATGTTTACATATGTTTTTATATATATTCATTATTACATGATATACCAGTTTTGAGGTGTATAATATTGCTATTAATGATTTAAATTAAAAAACAAAGTGGTAGGCAGCTTTTTCAAGATTACCCCACTTGAAACAAAATGTCCCTATATTTAAAAATGGACATTTATGTAATTATTAAATGATGATTATCATTTGTTCTTAATAGCCTTTATTGAGATATAATTCACATACCACACAATTTATTTTATATGTGCAATTCAATGGTTTTTTGTATATTCACATATATATACAACCATCACCATGGCCAATTTTACATTTTCATCATCACAAAGAGATACTCTATACCCTTTCACTGCCATTCCCCTATCCTAGATCTCCCAAGCTCTAAGCAATTGCTCACTAATCTACTTCCTGTTTCCACAGATTTGCTTCTTCTGAACATTTCATATAAATGAAATACATAATATGTAAAATTATGTGACTGGCCTCTTTTGTTTAGCATGTTTTCAAAGTTCATCTATTTTGTAGCATGTATCACTACTTTATTTCCTTTTATGGCCAAACAGTATTCCATTACATGGATATGCTTCCTTTCTTTATTCATTGATTTATTGATGGAAATTTGAACTGTTTTCACCTTTTAGCTATTGTGACTAGAGCTGCTATGAACACTTACATATAAGTTTTTGTTTGAAAACCCATTTCCAGTTCTTTCAGGTATATAACTTACCTTGGTAAGTAAATTTTTTAAAAGATTATTTATTTATTTCACAGAGAGAAAGAGATCACAAGTAGGCAGAGAGGCAGACAGAGAGAGAGGGGGAAGCAGGGTCCCCGTCAAGCAGAGAGCCCGACACGGGGCCTGATTCCAGGACCCCGAGATCACAACCCGAGCTGAAGGCAGAGGCTCAACACACTGAGCCACCCAGGCACCCCATAATTTACCTTGAAAACAAACAAAAAAAAACATGTCTGCTCTTTAACAACTACAAGCATTATCTCTCACCTCTTCCCTATAAGAAAAAAGGGCTGGGCAGAGATCCGGGGATTAGGGTTAATGCTTACTAAACAAAAATGGTTTAATATAAATTGAAATCTCTAGGTTAAAAAAAGTCAAATATGCTTCCAAACTAAGAATTTCTCAAAGCCCTTAAGATGCTAACATGAATTATGATTATCTGTGAGAGAGGGTTCAGTGTTTCCCTAACTTATTTGTTCCTAGAACCTTTTTAATGGACTGTTTCACAGGTACACACATTGCAAAACACTGATGTAAAGTAATGACTAAGTTCAAAATGGCTACTTATCAATTATTTCTGAAATGAAAAAATTCTGTTTTTCCCATGTTGCCATTTTCCTTTTTTCCCTGGTCATTTGTTAGAAAAGAATTGACATTCAGATGGCCAGATTACACACATAAACCAACAGCTTCCATGTTTCTAACTCAACATCATGGCCAGCCTTCTACCTTGCCATTTAATCAACAGTGTGGATGCTAGTCCTTTTTTATATACTCTAGTAAAATTAATATTAGCACTTAATTAACCTGCTCACTAAACTAGAGCAGGAAACCAAAAGGAAAGAAGAGAGAGTAATTCATTATATAAATTTAGTGTTGGAAACATTTCAGTGAAGTCAAAATCAGTTTATTAGTAATAATTCAACAAATTTATTGCATTCATTATTTTGAAGATATTTTCACATTGCATTTCAGACATAGGCTACACAATTCTCCATAGTCATACTGCTAGCAGATATTTTGAAGAAAACTCTAGTTGCTATTAGAAGATCCCAAATTCCGGGGCACCTGGGTGGCTCAGTGGGTTAAAGCAGAGGCCTTCAGCTACATACATGGCCTTCAGCTCAGGTCATGACATCAGGGTTCTGGGATTGAGCCCTGCATCAGGCTCTCTGCTCAGCAGGGAGCCTGCTTCCCTTCCTCTCTCTCTGCCTGCCTCTGCCTACTTGTGATCTCTGTCAAATAAATAAATAAAATCTTAAAAAAAAAAAGATCCCAAATTCCAATATTTTGTTCTGATTATAAGAAAAGAAAAAATAAACATTCAAATAATCATATCATATTGATGTTGGGCAAGAATTCTAATAAAGCAATAATGCATTTTCCAATAATTGTTATCCATAATTATGAACTATTTTGATACTCAGAGCATACATAAAAATTTATATTTTAAGAGCAATTTCTAAACAAGTCCTTTCTGTCCCAAATAAATATGTTTATATCCATTTCACTCAGATAATTGTTTATTTAAACCAGATTGTAATGTTTTCAATACTACTGGCTTCACTTTCAAACCTTTTCATGCTTTCTGTTTAATCAAAACTTAATAAAAAAACTTAATAAAAAAAACTTTTAATCAAAAGCCGTTCTATTGACTCCAAATATCACATATTATAGAATGCAAAGTGCTCCATCTGGTCAACCAAATGGAAATCAGCAGCTGAATAAATAAGGTAGCTGACTACAACTTAGGATTTACTATCTTATACACTTCATGCTTATTAACTACATTCATTTAAAATAAAAGTAATATGCAGCTAAATGTGAAGATGCTGAAATCACTACCTTAGTAAGATAGAAATGAAACAGCCTATTTTTATCCAAAAAAAGTTTAAGTACCAATGATCAACACAACCCTGTCACATAGCAAAAAAACACAGAGATGGTAAAGAGAAGAGCAATGTGTCCCAAAAGTCTGTGTTGGCAATATACAGAGACACATTGATGAGTGCTATAACTACTTCTTCTTCTTTTTTTAAAGATTGTATTTATTTACTTATTTGACAGGGAGGGAGAGAGAGAGAGTAAAAGCGGGGGGGAAGGAAAAGTAGACTCCCCACTGAGCAGGGAACCTGACACAGGGCTTAATCCTAGGACACTGGGATAGTGACCTGGGCCGAAGTCAAACACTTAACCAAATGAACCATCCAGGTGCCCCATGATGGGTGCTATAACTTACTGTGACTGAGAGAGCTAGCTGTTCACCAAAAGTGCTTGCTTCTCTTTTTTTTTCTTAAGATTTTTATTTATTTATTTGAGAGAGAGGCAGAAATAACAAGAAAGAGCACATGAGTGGGGAGGAGAGGGAGAAGTAGAATCCCCAGTGAGGAGGGAGCCCAAAGGGGGGCTCAATCCCAGGACTCTGGGACTGACCAAAGTCAAAGGCAGAGACATGCTCTCTTTATTGTGTAGTGATGTTGCTGGAAGGCAGCCATCTAGTCAGGGATAACATTTCCAGTGCCTTCTTGGATCCAAGTGTGGCCAAGCAACTAGTTCTTGCCAATGGAAATGTGAGCATAAGTGATGGCTATCACTTTCAGGTGGGAGTTTTTAGTAAGTGGGTGTGTCTTTTTCCACTCTTTCTTTCCCCATCTTTGGGATGGATGCAAAGACTCTGAAAGCCCAATCGGAGAGGACTCCACAGTTTGGAATATGAATCGTTGAACTCTACAACAAAAACTTACGATGTACTGTATGCTGGCTAACTGAACATAATAAACAAAAAATAAAATAGGTGTTATAATTTTAATATGTTTCATGTAAACAAAAATTTTGATTTCCTAAATCACGATTTGGAGAAAAGCTACCCACTGACTTGCCCACACCTGCAATATAAATTAAATGAATAAAAATAAATCTTCTGTTGTACTAAGTCACTGAAATTTTGAGTTTTACTTGTTACAGAAGGTATTACTATCCTAACTTTTTTTCCAACATCATTTTTTTTTCTCTGAGTTTAAGGTCTACACAGAGATGAGTCAAGACGTGAACTAATTCAGCAGACTAATAATTTGGTGCCCCTTCAAATCAAATTACTTTAAATATTTGTTCAATATTTATTGAAATGACAGGCTGAACTTTGTGGATATGGGTGAAGAACATGGAAGAAACGTCTCAATATCTGCCTGTTCCCTAAGCAGTACAATCTTATCTACATACTCATATACCTAATTACTTTCCTATTAAAGAGTCCTGGTAAGTGTAATTTTCTCCATCTGTTTATAGTAACTGTGAAATATGTATATGCATGTATAGATTGGCACCCAGAACAACTGCCCAGCTGATAGATGGCTTATTCTGTCTCTAAATCTGTCTTACATTTTTTTTTTTTACCTTGACTCACAGAATAAAATACATTCTACATTGAACTCAGTACCCTTCTAAGTTTATTTCATATAAAGGTAGTTGCCTTACTATATGTGATATATCCTGATATTTTCTTTTTTCTTCATTTTTAAAGTGCTGTTTGCAAACCACTAAATTGAATTCATATACACTAATGGGTCATGACACACTGTTTGGAAAATGCTCTTGGGTGGATCCTTCTGATTGGTATTTGACTTTTCTTTTTTGAAATGGGAGAAGGCATGTAAATTCAAATAGGGAATGAAATAGAGGAATAAAGGTGTGGTAAAATGATTAAAGGGGGGAGAAGGAGAAGAAAGAATGATTATTTGAAAAGAGAAGGAAATAAAAACATGTATCAAGAGATGTATCAAGAGATGCACTGGGTGTAGTGAAAAAATAATGAATACTGTTTTTCTGAAAATAAATAAATTAATTTAATTAAAAAAAGAGAGATGTATAGCACACCATCAGCTATGCTCAGTGTAGAATATATTCTCAACAGGCAAGTTTGGGCTCTGTTTATAGTAGAAGCCATGGAGCTTGAGGAAGTCCAACTGTGGAAGAACAAAAACATGTTGCTCAGGTAAGAATAATCCCAGAGGTTTCAGTTCTGAATACAGAGAGATGTCGAAAACATTTGAGAAATGAGAGCCAGGGACATCCCAACTGAGAATTTTATGCTCTTATTATACCACATTCTTGTCCTGTCATAATAGTTACATACACATTCACAAAATTTCCAAGAACTGCGATCCTATGAAATCATATTTAATTCCAACCTTGGAAAGTGTCCAGTCCATTCTGGGCCTACTAAGAAGAACAGAACAAATGGGGGAAAAATTGGCTTTGCAAATATGGCACAGTCTTCAAGTGAAAATGATTGCTGAAGAGTATATTTATGGATTAAAACAGATGATATGTTAATTTTCACATGCTTAAAAGGAAAGCCTTGGCTAGAATTCATAAATTCTCTCCAGAGGAACATTTATATCTCATTCTATGAAGCTTTCTTTCTTTCCATATTCTTTTTTCCATAAAAATTATGTTCTCTGGTTACAGTGGTCAAAAATATTTCATTTATGCTTTATAACAAAGTTTTCTTTTTTTATTAAGCTTACTTTTGGAGCAATTTTTGTTTCATAGCAAAACTGAAGGGAAGGTACAAAGATTTCCTATATACCCCCATATTCTCACAATATGCATAGCCTCCCTTGTTATCAACTCCCACACCAAAGCAATACATTTGTTGTAGCTGGTAAACCTGTGTTGGTCCATCATAATCGTCTAAAGTCCATAGTTTACATTGGGGTTTACTCTTGGTAATATTGTACATTCTATGGGTTTGGATGAAGATATAATCACATGTATCCATCATTATAATATCATACAGAGTATTTTCACTTTCTTAAAAATCCTATTCATTCCCCCTCTCTTCTCCCAACCCCTGGCAATAACTGGTATTTTTACTATCTCTGTAATTTTACCTTTTCCCAAAGGATATAGTTAGAATCATACAGTATGTAGTCTTGAGAGATGGGCTTGTTTCACTTAGCAATATGCATTTAAACTTCTTCCATGTCTTTTTTTTTTTTTCAACTCTACAGTCAATTAATCTTTGACAAAACAGGAAAAAATATACAGTGGAAAAAAGACAGTCTCTTCAATAAGTGGTGCTGGGAAAACTGGACAGCTATATGTAGAAGAATGAAACTCTACCATTCTCTTACACCGTACACAAAGATAAACTCAAAATGGATAAAAGACCTCAACGTGAGACAGGAATCCATCAGAATCCTAGAGGAGAACATAGGCAGTAATCTCTTCAATATCAGCCACAGCAACTTCTTTCAAGATATGTCTCCAAAAGCAAAGGAAACTAAAGCGAAAATGCCCTTTTGGGACTTCATCAAAATCAAAAGCTTCCATGTCTTTTCATGGTTTGATAGCTCAGTTCTTTTTGGCACTGAATAATATTTCATTGTTTGAATTACCAGTTTATCCATTCACCTTATGAAGGACATTTTAGTTATTTCCAGGTTTGGAAAATTATGAACAAAGCTGCTATAAACATCTGTGTGCGGGTTTTTATGTGAACATTAATTTTCTACTCCTTGGGTAAATGCCAAAGAGATCAATTGCTGCATCATATGATGAAAGTATGTATGTTTAGTTTTATAATAAACCACCAGTCTTCTGAAATAGCTGTAATATTATTCATTTCCACCTGAAATGAATTAGAGTTCCTGTTGCTCCACCATTTTGCTAGAATTCGGTGCTGTCAAGGTTATGGATTTTGGCTATTCTAATAAGTACACAGTGGTATCTTATTGATATTTTATTTTATTTGTTTATTTTTATTTATTTTATTTTTTAAAAAGATTTTGTTTATTTATTTGACACAGAGAGAGATCACAAGTAGGCAGAGAGCAAGAGGAGGAAGCAGGCTCCCTTCCCAGCAGAGAGCCCGATGCGGGACTTGATGCCAGGACCCCGAGATCATGACCTAAGCTGAAGGCAGAGACTTAACCCACTGAGCCACCCAGGTGCCGAACTTATTGTTATTTTAATTTGAATTTCCCTGATAGCATTTTCAGTCTTTATTTTTCTTTTAAGATTTTACTTATTTATTTGACAGAGAGAGAGATCACAAGTAGGCAGAGAGGCAGGCAGAGAGAGAAGGGGAAACAGGCTCCCTGCTGAGCAGGGAGCCCGCTGTGGGGCTTGATCACAGGACCCTGAAACCACCACCTGAGCTAAAGACAGGGGCTTAACCCACTGAGCCACCCAGGTGCCCCCATAGCATTTTCATAGTCTTATTGCCATCTATATATCTTCTTTGGTGAAGTGTCTATTAAAGTCATGACTCATTTTTAATGAGTTTGTTTTCTTATCATTGGGTTTTAAGAGTTTCTTGTATACTTGGGATACCAGTCCTTTATCATGTGTCTTCTGCAAAGCTTTTCTCTCAGTCTGTGGCTTCTTTTCTCATTCCTTTGACATTGTTTTTTGTTTGTTTTTGTTTATTGTTCACTTGTTTTTGCAGAAGAGAGGTTTATGATTTTAAGGGTGTCACGCTTATCAATTATTACTTTCATGGATCTCACCTTTGGTATTGTATCTAAAAAGTCATCTTCATATATAAGGTCATTTAAGATTTCTCCTATGTTGTCTTTGAGGAGTTTTATAGTTTTGCATTTTACATTTAGGTTTTTTTTGTGTGTAAAGGACATTATATCTCTATCTAGATTCTTTTTTCTTTTTTCTTTTTCTATAGTTACCCAGTTGTTCCAGCACCTTTTTTTTTTTTTTTTTGAGAAAAAAATCTTTGCTCCATTTTATTACCTTGGTTCCTTGGTTAAAGTTCAGCTGGCTACATTTATGAGTCTATTTCTTGGATGTCTAGACTGTATCATTGACATATCTATTATTTTATCAACACCACACTGCCTTGATTACTGTAGACTTATACTAAGTCTTTAAGTCAGATAGTGTCAGTTCCTTCTCTTTCCGATTGTCTTGGCTATTCTGTGTCTTTTCCCTCTCTATATAAACTTTAGAGTTAGTTTGTCAACATCCACAAAATAACTTGCTGGGATTTTGATTGGAATTGCACTGACTGTATAGATCAATTTGGAAAGAACTGGTATCTTGACAATATTGAGGCTTCATATATATAAACATAGAATATTTCTCCATTTGTTTAGTTATTCTTTGATTTCATTCATCAGAGTTTTGTAGTTTTTCTCATATAGATCTGTTACATATTTTGTTAGATTTGTACCTAAGTATTTAATTTGGGGGGGTTCTAATATAAATGGTATTGTGCTTCAAATTTCAAGTTCTACTTGTTCATGCTGGAATACAGATAAATGGTTGACTTCTGTATATTAAGTTTGTATCATGCAACCTTACTATAAAAGCTTATTATTTCTAGGAGGGTTTTTTGATTGTTATTGATTCTTTTAATTGTCTACATAGATGATTATGTCATCTTCAAACAAAGACAGTTTCATTTCTTCCTTCCCAATCTTTATACCGTTCACTTTTTTTTCTTGTCTTATTGCATTAACTAGAACTTTCAGTGAGATGTTAAAAAGGACTCATACCATTAATATGATATTATCTGTAACTTTTTTGTAGATATTCTTCATCAAGTTGAGGAAGTTCTCCTCCATTCTTAGTTTATGGAGAATATTTATCATGAATTTCTTTTTTTGATGTGTAAAATATATCTTCAGAATAGATAGGGTTATTACAAGTCACAAAGAAGTATCTAGGACTACAAAACAAAGCAAAAAAAAAAAGAGTCACACAGGAGCAGTTAATAGAGGAGGAATTACAATGGGCCAATAAAGATGAAAACAAATGTTCAAGTTAATATGTAAGCAAAGTAACAATTAAAACCAAACTGATGGGACTAGAGTGTTTAGGGAGTAGGTGTAAGAGGACTACAAATTATTACTACTTTTCTGGGAAGCATCAAGATTCATAAAGAACCTTAGGAATATATATCTTTTTGGCTTAGTATCTCTGCTTCTAGGAATCAATTTTAAGGAAATGATCAGAAATTCAAAATTTTATATATATATATATATATATATATATATATATGTTAAAACATCAAACATAACAACAAAATCAAAATCAATTTAGATATATCACAATTGCAGAATAGCTGAATCACCTGAGCACCTATTAAACATGATGTTTATAAAGATTTCAGTTGCATGGGTAAATTTTCCTACAACATTAGGTTAGACAACACAGGATATGGAACTATATGTTTGGTATTATCTCAAGAAAGCAATAAGCATACAAATGGAAATACACACAAAAAATACATACAAATGTACACACAAAAATCAACAATGCTCATTTCTTGGTAAACAGGACACTGAGGACAGTGGACAGAGGACAACTCCTCTTGTACTCTTCTGCAGGGTTCCCACCCTCTACACTGAGTATGTGTAGCTCATACACCTTTTAAATAACAAGACAGAAGAAAGAGAAATTATGGAGTTGATCACATTTACAATTGCACCCAAAACCATAAGATACCTAGAAATAAATCTAACCATGGAGGCAAAGAGTCTGTACTCAGAAAACTATTAAGTGCTCATGAAGGAAATTGAGGAAGACACAAAGAAATGGAAAAATGTTCCATGCTCATGAATTAGAAGAACAAATATAGTGAAAATGTCTATGCTACCTAAAGGAATCTACACATTTAATGCAATCTCAATCAAAATCCCATCAACTTTCTTCAAAGAAATGGAACAAATAATCCTAAAATGTATATGGAACCAAAAAAGATCCTGAATAGCCAGAGGAATGTTGAAAAAGAAAACCAAAGTTGGCAGTATCGCAATTCCAGATTTCAAGCTCTATTACAAAACTGTAATCATCAAAACAGTATGGTACTGGTACAAAAACAAACACACAGATCAATGGAACAGAATGGAGGGCCCAGAAATGGACCCTCAACCCTATGGTCAACTAATCTTCAACAAAACAGGAAAGAATGTCAAATGGAAAAAATACAGTCTCTTCAAAAGAATGGTGTTGGGAGAATTGGACAGCCACATGCAGAAGACTGAAACTGGATCATTTTCTTAAACTACACACAAAAATAGACTCAAAATGGATGAAAGACCTCATTGTATGACAGGAATCCATCAAAACCCTTGAAGAGAGCACAGGCAGAAACCTCTTCAACCTCAGCCACAACATTTTCCTAGAAACATCACCAAAGGCAAGGGAAACAAGGGCAAAAATGAATTATTGGGACTTCTTCAAGGTCAAAAGCTTTTGCACAGCAAAGGAAACAGTCAACAAAACCAAAAGACAACTGACAGAATGGGAGAAGATATTTGCAAATGACATCAGATAAAGGATTAGTATCCAAAATCTATAAAGACATTCTCAAACTCAACACCCAAAGAATGAATAATCCAATCAAGAAATGGGCAGAAGACATGAACAGACATTTCTACAAACAAGACATCCAAATGGCCAACAGACACATGAAAAAGTGCTCCACATCACTCAGCATCAGAGAAATGCAAATCAAAACCATAATGAAATAGCACCTCACACCAGTCAGAATGGCTAATATTAACAAGTCAGGAAATGACAGATGCTGGCGAGGATATGGAGAAAGAGGAACCCTCCTACACTGTTGGTAGAAATGCAAGCTGGTGCAGGCACTCTGGAAAACAGTATTGAGGTTCTTCAAAAAGTTGAAAATAGAGCTACCCTATAACCCAGCAGTGGCACTACTGGGTATTTACCCTAAAGATACAAATGTAGCTATCCAAAGGGGCACATGCACCCAAATGTTTACAGAAGCAATGTCCACAATAGCCCCGCTATGGAAAGAGCCTAGATGTCCATAAAAAGATTAGTGGATAGGGTGCCTGGGTGGCTCAGTTAGTTAAGCAGCTGCCTTCAGCTCAGGTCATGATTCCAGGGTCCTGGGATAGAGCCCCACATCAGGCTCCCTGCTTAGGGGGAAATCTGCCTGCCACTCTGCCTACTTGTGTTCTCCCTCTCTCTCTGTCAAATAAATAAAATCTTTTTATTTTTTAAAGATTATTTACTTTGCATATATATATATGGGTTTGAATGAAGATATAATCATATATATATGATGTAATACTATGGATGAAGATATAAGCATACATATAGATGAATGATGGAATACTATGCAGCCATCAAAAAGAACAAAACCTTGCCATTTGCAATGACATGGATGGAACTAGAGGGTATTACGCTAAGCAAAATAAGTCAATCAGAGAAAGACGATTACCATATGATCTCACTGATATGAGGAGTTTGAGAGGCAGGGCAGGGGGTTGTGGGGGAAAGGGAAGGAAAAATTAAACAGGATGATACTAGGGAGATAGACAAACCGTAAGACACTTTTAATCTCAGGAAGCAAACTGAAGGTTGCTGGAAGGGAGGGGGGCGTGAGGGATAGGGTGGCTGCATGATGGACACTCGGGTGGGTATGTGCTATGGTGAGTGTCATGAATTGTGTAAGACCAATGAATCACAGACCTGTACCCCTGAAACAAATAATACATTATATGGTAATAAAAAATAAGTTTGTAAAATAGAAGTTTTTATTATAAAACTAATACATACTTGTTACCAAAAATTAGGAAAATTAGTTTAAAAATATACATTTCTGTTTTCTGTAGCTCTGTCATGCCTCTAGGTTGACCCTGTATTCTACATATGAATGTGTGTATAGTAATTTTTTAAGTTACATATTTTTCTGATTATAAAAGTAATATGTGCTCATTGTAGAAAATTTGGAAAATATAAGAAATAATAAAGAAACTAAAAATTATCTATAATCTTACCACCCATTATGATGAAGACAGTGTTGATGATGATGACGATGATGATAGTAGTAGCAATATAGTCACAAACAGACAGTTCCTCCTGAGTATCAGACCTTTTATTAAGCATTTTATATAAATTATCTCATTTAATATTCACAATAGTTCTGTGAGGTAACTATGAATGGTTCTGTTTCAGAGATGTGAAAACAGATTCAGAATAATTACTTATTTCCTCCAGATCCATATAAGTACTAAGTGGTAGATTTTGCTTGGCTCCATAGCACAAGGTATTAAGTACTACACTATATTTTTTCTGCTTTTTAATTTATAGTCCTTCTTGGCTACCAATATTTGCATGCCAACCAACATATGATTTAAAACAACAACAACAAACTTTAGAAAGTGTGGCAGTCTTCTCTTTCTTCTTATTACTAATTTTGCCTAGACTCTAATGGGCCCTCTTTTCTCAATTTAGGTAAGTTTTCTTTTTTTCTACACACATCTTATTATTGTTTTAGTTGGGATTTTTTCTTCCTTAGGAATACTTAAAATCACTAGACCAGTTACCTATTCTTCAAGTTTATCATCTGGAGAAGATGGGTCTCATCTTTTTCTTTTTCATTGCTTTCTGAAAATTTTTTCAAGTATGTATGACATTCTTACTGATCTGACTGTCAGCATTGTCAAATCTGCTTTTTATATGACTTCATTGACAATATAAATCTGTGGCTGAGTTTTAATTACTTGTAATCCTTTCCTTATCTTATTTTCCATTTTTAATAATCTCATTCTGTTATCTTCATCTGTTCTTTGTGGCATGGATTTCGACTGAGCTTTATAAACAGCCTTCAGAGGATATGTGAAACTCCAGAAACTGAATGCAAAAAAGAAAAGTGACTATATGTATAAATTTGTTTTATGTGGAGAGAAGGTCTAAAATTTTCATCAGATTTTTAAAGTGGTCCATGACCTTACAAAAGGTTCTGAACACCTGTCATTTTATACTTTGCCTTTTCTTCATAGAAGTCATCATTTTGCATTTTAGTTAAAATGACAAAATATTTTCTAATACTCTTCTGACTCCTTTAAAAACATATTTTCAGAAATCTGCTCTTTGATTCTGCAGAATAATTTTGCTTTTAGTCTCTTTGTAAGTTTTTCTTATGTTTCATATTGTTTTTATTTTATTGCTTATTTCAGAGGAGTTACAATCTATCTTGACCTTATTTGCCTATAGTTAGGACACAATAATTTTTCTTAAGCTATGTTCAAACTGTGTGTTAGATAAATCCCTGTATCAGATATACAACTGAATGGTTTGTTAATATATTCACCTCCTAGTCTCAATTATCTGTTCTCTGTATGTAACTTGATGTCTTCTAATGTACCTTCTTTGAACTAATATTTGCTCCTCTTCTTATCCAAATGCCTGCCTTGTTGATAATGTAAACTGATGGAGTACATGAAATACTACAATCCCTGGAATACACTCCTACCAAGATTCTTCCTTTCTCTGGTACTACTTACAGAAATTTGTTTGTGGGGACTAATACTTAAGAATGGGATTCACCACTGCTTCACTCTCAAATTCCCACAGCTGAAATATTTTCCATCCTTTGCCTTCATCCCTAATTTTTTTTTCCTGGTAGCTTTAGTTCCCAAGTATATATAGGAAGAATGACAATATTTTAGGGGGTTATGGCCTGCTTTCTAGCTGACTAAAATAGTACCTTTCGTGCAATAAAAAATTATCCTGTTTTGCTGAATATAGAATTTGCATTTTGGAATCAATATTGAGGCTGTATGGGAGCAAAACAGCATTTTTCTATCTAGTCTCAGTGCATTAGCTTATTGAATTTCTAGCTCCACAGTATGAGTGGTCCACTGATGACACTTTTCAATCTATTTCTTTCAGATTTTTACCTAAGGAAAATTTCTCCTTAGTTCTGCCAATAATTTGACTGTCAGTCCAAATTATCAGTATTGTCTTGTGTTATCATCATTTTCCTTGTCTTCATATACACTTTAGTGGAAATTCAAGACTGGCTGAGTTAGGGACAGTTAGCCAGATGCCATTTTTCAAAGTTAGCATTTCTACATCTATGCCAAAGGAAAAACTTTCCAAGAGAAGGCTGGCAGCAAATTCTAAATCCCTGCTAACCTCAGTATGTTAGGAAGCAGAAATTTTCCAACCCAAAATCTAGATTAAAAAAAAAAAAAAAGTATTTTATTTCTCTCAGATAATCTTAAGAATCTCAGAAGTAGAAATAAATGATACCTAAAATTAAGGTTAACTATGATCAAAGATCTGATGTAGATAAAATTTGTCTCTCGATATCTTTCTAACTTTTCAGGGGGCTTCTGCCACATATTTCCCCTACTACCCAGGGCTTCCATGCCTCCCACTGTGGAAGTCTACCTTGCCCTGTCTTCCTTAGGCAGCAGCTCATATTCTTATATCATCTTTCCTACCTTCTCCAGTCAAATATCCTCTTTCTTTAATGTGCCAATGTCTCCTGCCAAATAGTCAAATACAGACCCTAGCAGTTCATTGGCAGGTTGTTGCTGGAGGAAGGGGGTTATTATAAAATCACAATCCTTTGATTCATGCTTTCTTTTGCTGTTGCTGTTTCTACTATATTATACATTTATATATATTCACTTTTCCTAGGGATAGAGATCACATTCTATTCCACCTCCCCTTAGTGCTACTTCTGACAAGATCATTCTTGAAAAGTCAAATTTCTTATGAAAGAAAGGTATTGGTTCTGTGTTCCTTGGAAAAATCTTATCATTTTTAATATCAGGAATAACCAGATATGTTATTGATAATTATTATATATCCCAGCACCTTTCATTTAATAAGCCCTGCAAGCAGCAATATTAGAGATATGAGTTTTGCTTTTTGCTATAGGAACCTATAGGTCAGCATTTCTGTTTATAAGTTGTTAATCCTTTATGGTACAATATAGCATAGCGTTTGCAGATAATGAGTTCAAATCTTTTCTCTGCCAACTAATAGCTATGTTATTTTGGAGATACAACTTATTTCCTCTAAGCTTCAGTTTCTTCATCTGTAAAAGAACAACAATGGTGTCAACTGTCTTGAAGGGCTGATGAAATGATTAGATTAACTAATGAGCATGTGGTGGCTAACTATACTGTGTGCCTAGGTTGTTGTAAGTGCACAAAAGACATTAGGTATCCTTATAAGAAGGCTGTACAATGTGAAGGTTAAGGGAAATATGGATTCTGAAGTTACACTACCTAAGTTCAAATACCTAATTTACCACTTACTGGTTGAGTGTCTTTAAACAAGTAACTCATCAACCTGAGTTTCTATTCCCTCATCCATAAAACAGGATTAATAAGAGAACCCACTTTGAAGGGTTACTGTGAATATTGAATGAGATCCTTCACATAAAGCCCCTAGCAGAGTACCTAGCACATGGTAAGCACTCAGTGAATGTTAACAACTGTGCAACAATGGTGACAACTATATAAACAAAGACAACCAACAGCTCTCAAGTCACATTTATAGTTCAGGCACAGCTTTCTTACCTGTCAATGTGACTCTCCTGGGGTTCCTTGCTCATCTTTCAATGCACAGCTTATAATACCTGACCATAAATCTTTTTTTTTTTTTTTTGCTTTTTTTAAGATTTTATTTAGTGAGAGAGAGCACACAGAGGGAGATGGAGAAGCAGACTTCCACTGAGCAGGGAACCCATGTGGGACTCAATCCCAGGACTCTGGGATCATGACCTGAGCTGGAAGCAGATGCTTAACTGACTGAGCCACCCAGGCAGCCCTGACCATAAACCATAAATTAATTCCCTACAAATAGCATCACTATTTCTTCCTCAGTGTAGGTTTTCTGAGAACTGAATGTCACTGATGTTTTAAGAGCTTAACAAGTAGTCATACAATTAAAGAAAGTCCAAAGTAGAAGAATTTCTGTGACAGAGATAGACCCAAACTCAATAAACATTCTCTCTGAGGCAGCATCTCTGCTGGCTATGATTGAAAGGGCAATAAAAAGGTAGTTAGTGGTTGTAGTTGATGTCAAAAAAGAACACAGAAGTATAGAACATAGGTGATTGCATGAGAAGGAGTTTATAAGCACTGAAGAAAACATTTCAGAAAAAGTGTGAAAGCTTACAAGCTGACTTAGAATTTGTGAGAGATTATTGACAAGCTATGTTTGGATACAGACTTGAAAAGTCATCATTTCTATAAGGCATATGGTTCCACTGTAGAACATGTGAAACTTTTGAAAAAAGTGACATTTACATGAAATATACTTTGTGGCAAAGAGCTGGATACAGAAGGAATATGTAGACACCAAACAGATCTGGGATCTGAAAAATTTGTGCTGGGCTTTAATGAAGATGTCAGGTGTGGGTGTCAAAATGGATGAATGAATTGCTGCCCCAAACACACAGGCTGGTTAACAACCTGCCAGAGATTGAGCAAAAACTACCTGGAGTTGAGTCAGATAAATTAAAAAATAATGAAGCAGTAGTAGAAATAAACACTGATATTAAAAAAGCCTGGGCAATACAAATAACATTTGAGGTGGGATGCTAGAATTCTGGAAGCAAAAATGCATACTGTCACTGGTAAGCTAAGCTCCTGGGGCTAGTGTTGCTAGAGAGGGCCCAACTGGGCCAGTGAACACCAATGTTATGGAACATAAATGGGAGCAGGTGACATAGAAAGTGGCCACCTGCACTGTGTTTGCAGAGTCCTCCTAAGCATAGTACTTAATATAAGGCTGAATCTTTTGGGTCAAGAGAATTTGGCTCATGAAAAATGAAGAACTTAGGATTTTATTGATGGGGCTCATATGGTCATAAGTATAAAGAAAAATGGCATGAATTCCATGAATTATGCTAATGTTGCATTTGCTAAATCTCTTTATAACATTATGAAACCCCTTATCATGCCTAAGGGGTCACAGGAACAAGTTGTATTAATTTTTGATAACCTTACTTTTGTATATAAGCCAACTTGGGAGCATAGTATACCTTTTTTTTCAATAAAATGGTAAAAACGATCAAAGCATCCATCTTTTTGATACCCCAATGAGAGAGGTTACTAATTCCTTAAGCAAATAACATGTGAATGAATCTAAGACCAGTTTATTTTATTTTCAAAAATCCTTTACCCAAAATATATTCAAGCTGTATTATAGCCACCAGTCTTGCCTCAGTATAGCAAAGCCAACTCATTCCTCTAGCCACCATCACTACCTACATAACAAACCCACACAAAGGAGCCCAATTTTTCCCTATTATTTCTTAAAACACCAAGTCAACATAAACCTATCCAATTTCAGAGAGTAAAATCACACAGCACAGACTTACATCCCTTTTCTCAAATGGCTCCCAATTTCTATCTAGTCTAAGTACATTTCTGGCCAGTGCTTATTTCCCTGGCTACTTGAGCTTTGGGAGTTGGGAAACTGAAATTTCTTCAAGCAACATCACCTTTGCTTATTCCCTGGAGTCTCATTCTGGCACAGAAAAAGAGAGAAAAAACCATTTTGTTTGAATAATTAATTTCTCTTAAGTGTAGCAGATTCCCAACCTGACAGGAAAAAAAAAATAGGACTCCCTCAACATGATTAAATCTAAAAGGTTTATTCAAGTCTCCCAGGCCAGATCGACTTTCAGTTGCTAATCGCTATGTTCCAACACATTCCTTATGCAGGCTAAGAAAAAGAATAAAGGATTGACAAAACATTTGTTGGCAAAAGCTCAAGGAACAGGACAAGCAGGGTTAATATCTATGATAAATTGAATCAAACATTGATCTAAATTTTGAGCTGGACTTTGCTCCTGTCCATACCTATAGGATGGAGATACACTTTGTGATTGGAATGCTACCATCTGTTTTCACCAAATACCAGAGAACTGGTCCTGGTGCTTTCAAGTGAACACTCCTTTGAGTGGTGACAATGTCACTTTTCATGTTTCTCAACAAAGTAACATAAAATAATATTATGATTAAATAATGTTGTATTCTATAGAATACAGAGAGGAAAAATATTTCTATAGAAGGTCACTCAAATTAAAAAGGAAGCATTATAGACTCTGAAAAACAATCTGAGGGGTTTGAAGTGGTGGGGGGTGGGAGGTTGGGGTACCAGGTGGTGGGTATTATAGAGGGCACGGATTGCATGGAGCACTGGGTATGGTGAAAAAATAATGAATACTGTTATGCTGAAAATAAATAAATTAATTTAAAAAACACTTATACATTACAGATTTAAAAAAAAAAGACAGCATTATTGATTTCATGAAGTAGAAAACTTTGGAAAGTAGAAAGGAAGGAAGTAATATTTAAGCTAAACTCCAAATTCTATTTTATATTTCTTTAAATATCTCCAAAATTACATATTTTTATTATGAAAAAAGGTGGAAAAAATTCAGTCACACTTTAATGTGAGTCTAGGACAATAGTGTTAGAGGTATTTTAAACTCTCTTCATCCATTCAAGACTCATTCAATAAATATAGAACAAAATATCTGGGCAGTGTACTTTGGGAAATAGAAATGTTTATAACTCATCATCCCTGTCCTCAAAAACACTAAAGTTAAATGGCGATGGAATGTTATAGAGAAGACATGTAGTAATGATAATAAATAAATAAGAAGATATCACTGGGAATTTCTGGCAGGGTCAATTGCTTTTCGACAAGGATATCAAGGTCATTTAATAAAAATATTAAACATTTCTAAAAAATGGAGCTGTAATAACACATACCTACATGCAAAAGAATGAATTTGTACCTCTACTTCACACCATATACAAAAGTGTTAACTTGAAGTGGATCAGAAACCTCAGTGTAAGAACTAAAACTACAAAAGGAAAACAAAAGGGCAAATTCTCACAATCTTGGATTAAGCAACAATTTCTTAGATATGACTCCAACAAGCATAAGTAACAAAAGAAAAAATAAATTAAACATCATCAGAATTAATGTACTTTGTGCTTTAAAGTATAGTATAAGGAAAGTGAAAAAGACAACTCACAGAACAGAAAAAAATGTTTATAAATCACTTTTCTGATGAGACATATATCCAGAATATATGAAGAACTCTTAACAATTCAGCAATAAAACAACAAATAAGCCAATCTTAAAATGGGCCAAGTATCTGAGTAGATCTTTTAGTAGATCTGAATGGATCCAAAAAGCACATGAAAAGAGTTCAGTTTTAGTCATGTGGGAGATGCAAATACAAACCACAAGGAGATACCACTTCAAACCTACTAGGTTGGCTATAATCGAGAAAACTGTAATTGTGTTACCAAGGACATGGGAAAATTAGGGCGCTCATATATATAATCACTGATAGGAATGTAAAATGGCACAGCTGTTTTAGAAAACAGTTTGGCATTTCCTCCTATGGTTAAACATAGAGTTAGCATATGACTCAGTAATTTTACTCCTAGGTATATACCCAAGAGAAATGAAAATATCAGTCCACATAAACACATGTACAAGAAAGTTCATAGCAGCATTACTCATGATAGCCAAGAAGTAGATATAGCCCAAATGTCTATCAACTCATAAATGGATATGCAAATTGTGACATATCCATACAAAAGAATAGTATTCTGCCTTAAATAAATCATGCCCTGATACATAGTACAACGAGGATAAATTTTGAAAATATACTAAGTGAAAGAAGCAGACAGAAAGCCCATATCTTATATGATTCCATCTATTTGAAATGTCTAGAATAGGGACATTCATAGAAAAAGAATAGATTAGAAGTTTCTAGGGACCAGTTGTAGGAGTGGGGTAAGTGGGAGCTGGGTATGGGGAATGACAACTAATAGGCTTATTTTTGAGGGAATGAAAATATTGTGGAATTATAAAATGGTGATAATCACACATTATAAGTATATTAAAAACCATTAAATTATACATGTAGAAAGAGTGAATTTTATGGTATTGTGTATTATATATCAATTTAAAACATTCTTCTCTTTTTAGGTAAAATACGTTAGATTTGGAATGAATCTTAGAGAGTATAGGGTTGCAATATATATACATATGAATGAAAGTAAGGGATATGTCCACCCTCAGATTTTACAAAAAGTTTCACCATACTTACTTCAGATTTTTCTCTTTCCCTTTATATAAATAGAATATTAATACAGTTAAAGCACTGCCCTATTCCTTCTTTCCCAAAATTACCCACTATTTTGATATTGTTGTTAGCAGCACCATGCATGTTTTTATATTTTATTACTGGTTAAGTGTAACTGTTTTTCAAATGTATACAAATGGTTTCTGTAGAGACCTAGAAAGCACACCTTAAGGCAAAATCCTGTGTGCCACTATTACTATTTGGTAAAGCAATCCCAGGGAAGCAGAAGTAAGGGAAAAGGAAAGTGAAGGAGGGAGGAGAAAAAGGTGGGAGAGAGTGTTGCTGAGTTGACCACTACTTGGTTTCAAGCACAATTGATTGTTTGATTTCTAGGGAGCATTTACTGAGAGGCTGTATGAAGTACTGTGGCTCAAAAGAGTAAATCTGAATTATGGGGAAGAGTAGAAATGATTTGCCAGGAACAGTCTCCATTGGTCAGTGTCTCCCCCACAGAGCATGAATTCCCTCATACTTCTGAGTTACGTAGACAATGGTGCTGAATGAGACCCATAATATCTGATGCTTAATTGGAAATAAGAAGGCCTCCAGGTGAGAGATATGAGTCACACAGCACAGACATGAATCAAAATTGTACCCTTGTAAAGTCTATGTGATCCCAGACAAAATTAGTCCCTACAAGACTGACTGGGACAGAAAAAGTGCTAAAGAGCCCCAGAGATGTGAGGGAGAGGATCTGAAGTGTAGCATAAGAGTCATCTAATGTTCTTGTTAAGTGAAATATACTGTTGGTGTTTTGATAGGTCTTGCATTTAATGTGTAGATTGCTTTGGATAGTATAGACATTTTAAGAATATTTGCTCTCCCAATCCATGAGCATAGAATATTTTTCCATTTCTTTGTTCCTTCAATTTCTTTCATCAGTGTTTTATAGTTTTTAGAGTACAGGTCTTTCACCCCCTTGGTTAGGTTTATTCTTAGATATCCTAATATTTTTGATGCAATTGTAAGTGGGATTATTTTCTTAATTTCTCTTTCTGCTGCTTCATTACTGGTGTATAGAAATGCAACAGATTTCCCTATGTTGATTTTGTATCCTGGGAATTTACAAATTCACTTACCAGTTCTAGTAGCTCTAGTAGTTTTTTTGGTAGTCTTTTGGGTTTTCTATGTATAGCATCATGTCATCTGCAAATAGTGAAAGTTTGACTTCTTACCAGTTTGGATTCTTTTACTTATTTTGGTTGTCTGATTGCTGTGGCTGACTTCCAGTACTTTGCTAAGTAAAAGTGAGAGTGAACATCCTTGTCTTTTTCCTGACCTGAGAGGAAAATCCCTCAGTTTTTCCCCATTAAGGATGATGTTAGCTATGTGTTTGTCATATATGGCTTTTGTGATGTTGAAGTATGTTTCCTCTAACCCTACTTTCTTGAGGGTTTTTATCATGAATGGATGCTGTGCTTTGTAAAAATGGCTTTTTCTGCATCTATTGAAATGATCATATGGTTCTTACCTTTTCTCTTATTGATGTGATGTATTTTGTTGATTGATTAGTGAATATTGAACCACACTTACAACCCAGGAATAAATCTTTTTTGATCATGGTGAATTATTTTTTAATGTATTATTGGGTTCAGTTTACTAGTATTATATTTAGTATTTTTGTATCTATATTCATCAGAGATATTAACCTGTAGTTCTTTCTCTCTCTCTCTCAAGTGGAGTCTTTATCTGGTTTTGGTATCAGGGTAATGCTTGCCTCATAGAATGAATTTGGAGTTTTCCTTCCATTTCTATTTTTTGGAATAGTTTGAGAATAGGTGTTAACTCTTCTCTAAATGGTAGAATTTGTCTGTGAAGGCATCTAGCCCTGGACTTTTGTTTGTCAGTAGTTTTTTGATTATTGAGTCATTCTTTACTGGCTATCAGTCTGTTCATATTTCTATTTCTAACTATTTCCTATTTTCCTATTTCTTCCTCTTTCCTATTTGGTAGTTTATATGTCTGTAGGAATTTATCCATTTCTACTAGGTTTTCTAATTTGTTGGCATATCATTTTTCATAAAATTGTCCTATAATTACTTGTATTTCTGTGGTGTTGGTTGTTCTCCTCAATCATTTGTGATTTTATATGGGTCATTTTTTTTTCTTGTTAAGTCTAGCTAGAGATTTATCAATTTTATTGATTTTTTTAAAAAAAATCTGTTTCATTGATCTGTTCTTTTTTTTAGTTTCTGTATCATTTACTTCTGCTCTAAATTTTAAAATATTTTATTCATTTGACAGAGAGTGCAAGAGAGCACAAGCGGGGGCAGGGCGATGACAGAAGAGGTAGAAGTAGGCTCCCAGCTGAGCAGGGAGCCCTGTGCAGAACTTAATCCCAGGACCCTGAGATCATGCACCCCTCAGCTCTAATCTTTATTACTTCCTTCCTTCTCTTGGTTTTAGGTTTCTTTTGTTTTGTTTTGCTTTGCTTTGCTTGTTCCGGCTCCTTTAGCTGTAAAGCTAGGTTGTTAACTTGAGATTTTTCTTGGTTCTTGAGGTAAGCATATATTGCTATAAACTTCTCTTTCAGAACCACTTTTGGTGTGTCCCAAAGTTTTTGAGGTATTATGTTTTCATTTTCATTTGTTTCCATGTACTTTTTGATTTATTTTTTTTGATTTCTTGGTTGACACATTTATTGTTTACTAGCATGTTACTTAATCCATGTATTTGGGTTTTTTTTCCAGATTTTTTCATGTAGTTGATTTCTAGTTTCATACTGCTGTGGTCAAGAAAAAAAAAAGAAGCATGGTATGAATTTGATCTTTTTAAATTATATGTAATTTTTAAAAAGATTTTATTTGTTTATTATACAGACAGAGAGCACAAGTAGGTAGAGAGGCAGGCAGAGAGAGAGGAGGAAGCAGGCTCCATGCTGAGCAGAGAGCCCGATGTGGGGCTCCATCCCAGGATCCTGGGATCATGACCTGAGCTGAAGACAGACAAACCACTGAGCTACCCATGCGCCCCTGATCTTTTTTAATTTGTTGAGATTTGTTTTGTGGTTTAATAGGTGATCTATTTTGGAGAATGTTTCCTGTGCACTTGAAAAGAATGTGTATTCTGCTGTTTTAGGATAGAATGTTCTTAGTATATCTATTAAATACATCTGGTCCAATGTGTCATTCAAAACCAGTTTCTTTGTCGATTTTCTTTCTTTTTTTTTTTTCTTTTAAAGATATTCTTTATTTATTTGAGAGAGAGTGAGTGAGAGAGAGCATGAGAGGGGAGAAAGTCAGAGGGAGAAGCAGACTCCCTATGGAGCTGGGAGCCCAACACGGGACTCAATTCCAGGACTCCAGGATCATGACCTGGGCCGAAGGAAGTTGCCTAACCAACTGAGCCACCCAGGTGCCCAAAACCACTATTCTCTTGTTGATTTTCTGTTTGGATGATTTGTCCATTGATGTAAGTGGGGTGTTAAAGTCCCTTTATGTTACTGTATTGCTATCAATTAGTTTCTTTATGTTTGTATTAACTGTTTTATGTATTTGGATGAGCACTTGTTGGGTGCATATACATTTACAATTGCTATATCTTCTTGTTGGGTTGTCACTTTTATTATTATGTAGTGTCCTTTGTTTTTTTAAACAGACATTGTTTAAAAGTCTGCTTTGTCTAATATAAGCATTGTTACTCCAACTTTCTTTTGACATCCATTTGCATGATAAACATTTCTCTGTCCCCTCACTTTCAGTCTGCAGGTGACTTTGGGTCTGAAATGAATCTCTTGTAGGTAGCATTTAAATGTTTTTTTTTTTTAACCACTCTGTCAACCTATGTGTTTTGATTGGAGAATTTATTTACATTCAGATAATTATTGATATGTATTTGTTGCCATTTTGTTACTTCTTTTGTGGTGGTTCTCATTTTTCTCTGGTCCTTTCTTCTCTTTCTCATTTTCATTTTTTGGTGGTCTCCTTTAGTAATATATTTGGATTTCTTACTCCTTATTTTTTGCATATCTATGACTGTTGTTTTTTGTTTTTTTTTTTTTTGATTTGTGGTTACCATTCGGTTTCTATATAACATCTTCTGCACATAGCAGTCTATATTAAGCTGATGGTCGCTGGATATTGAACTCATTCTTTACTCCTTTCTCCAGATTTCAGATATTTGATATCATAATTTGCATCCTTTAATTTTGTGCTTCTCTTGACTGATTTTTACAAAAGTACTTAATTTTCTTTTTTGCATTTGTGTTTCTTATTTTTTTCACTTATGGTTTTTGGTGTCCATCCCCAGAGTGCCCCTTGACATTACTTATAGAACTGGTTTAGTGATCATGAATTCTCTCAACTTTTGTTTGTCTAGGAAACTCTTTACCTTGCCTTCTATTCTGAATTATAGTCTTGCTGGATAGAGTATTCCTGGCTGCAGACTTTTCCCTTTCAGCACTTTGAATATATCATGCCACTGCTTCTGGCCTGCAAAGTTTTTGTTGAAAAATCAGCTGACAGACTTAATAGGTTTTCTTTTGCATGTGTGTCTTCTCACCTCTTGCAACCTTTAAAATTCTTTATCATTATTTTTTTTTTACCATTTTAATTACTATGTGTCTTGGTGTGGAACTCCTTGGGTTGAATTTGTTGGGGGATCTCTGTGTCTTCTGAATCTCGTTCTCTGTTTCCCTCCCCAGATTCAGTGTGTTTTCAGATATTATTTCTCCAAATACATTTTCTACCCCCTTTTGTCTCTTTTCTCCTTCTGGAATACCTATGATGTAAATGTTACTACACCTGATGGAGTCACTGAGTTCTTTAACTCTAACTCATTATTTAGTATTTGTTTATCTCTCACCTATTCAGCTTGATTGCTTTCCATTACTCTACCCTCCAGGTCACTGTTATGTTCTTCTGCTCCCTGTAGCCTATTATTTATTCTATATGCTATATTTTAAATTTCATTTACTGAGCTCATCATCTCTGATATGTGATTTTTATCTCTTTGACAAGAGTCTCACTGATGTCCTCCATCCTTTTCTGAATCCCAGTAAGTGTCTTTATAATCATTACTTTAAACACTGTATCAGGTATATTACTTTTTTTTGTTTTGCTCAGATCTCCTGCTTTGATTTTATCCTATTTTCTCATTTGGCACATATTTCTCTCTCTCCTAATTTTTTCTATCTCTTTGTATCTGTTTCTTTGTGTTAGGAAATTCAGGTATGCCTTCTCTTCTTGAAAGTAGTGACTTCATTTATTTTTTAAGATTTTAAAAATTTATTTGACAGAGAAAGAGATCACAGCAGGCAGAGAGGCAGGCAGAGGGAGAGTGGGGAGCAGGTTTCCCACCAAGCAGAGAGCCCGATGCCGGGCTTAATCTCAGGACCCTGAGACCATGACCCCAGCTGAAGGCAGAGGCTCAACCCACTGAGCCACCCAGGTGCCCTGAAAGTAGTGACTTTATGAAGAAGAGTTTCCATAGTGCCCTGCAGTGCAGTGTCCCCTATTCACCAGAACCTGGCACTTCACGGGAGTCTCTCCTATGTGTGTTGCTTATGTCCTACTATTGTGTCTGAGTTGCTTTTCCTTTCAGTCCAGTCATCTGCACTGACTCTCTGCCTGTTGTTGGCTGTGCTTGTTCTCTGTGATGTTAGTAAGATCCATGCAGGCAGGTTCTGAGGGGGTGTGACTGCAGAAAGGCTCAGGGTGAGGCAGGCAGTATTAACAAAATTTTCACTGAGCCACTAGTCCTAGGCCCAATCCTCCAAAACATAGAAGCAGCCAGGGGCACAGCATATGGCAGTGGCGGTGGCCATGGGCACATGGCTGTGTTTGTGGTGGCTGGGCCTGGGTGTGACCTTACATGGATGGTGGCTAGGTGAGGCTCCCAAAGTATTAACAAAATTTGCATGGAGCCCAGGGTCCAGGCCAGCAGGTTAGAGTAAGCCAGTCAGGAGAACGCATGAGCGAGTGCACTACTAGCAGGTTAGGGAGAAATTGTTCAGTGCTGCCTCCTACAAGTGAATCTATTTATGCTGGGAAGCAGGGGAGGAAAATGGCTCCTGCCAACTTCTTTGTTCCCAGAGAAATGTCCCCCTAAATGATCTGAAATCAGTATAAACAGATCTCCCTCCCATTGTGCAGCCTCTTGCTTCTATGTTGCCTTTTCATAGGCTGTTGTCTCTTTAAGGGCAGGGACCTGGCTCACTTGCCCTCTTGGCTTAACCAGTGCTAAGTCAGCTGACTTAAACATCCAGGTTCCAAATTCATGGAATTTAGCCCCTCTGGTTTTCAAGACCAGATACTGTGGGGATTTATTTTCCTCATTTGGGCTCCTTTGTACATTCCCCTCTCTGGGCCTGCAACTCCCTCCCTACTGTGGGCAACTCCTGGTTTTTGCCTTTCCTTACCTCTCCAAAGTGGCTTCTTCTCTACATTCAGTTGTGGAGTTTGTTCTGCCCATCTTTGGTTCTCTCCCTAGTTTATATACTTAGATGTAAGTGATATCTAGTTGTAAATGTGGGATCAAGTGTGCTTAGGGTCCTCCTACTCCATTATCTTTCCAAGCCTCTCTCCCAGTTATCTCTTTCATGTGCTTTTAAATAGTAATATCTAAGTTAGTTATAGCCAACAGAAGTGATTATCGTAAGTTGTAGAAGTCAAATGTTAAGACATGGAATCTTTGCCAATCCTTTGTGCTGCAACTCTCCAAGTGTTAAGAAAATGAATGGTAATATCGTGTTAATATAATCTTATTGGTCCATATAAACAGAATATAGTTTTCCAATGACCCCTCCCATTATTCTTTTGCATTTTTCAGGCAACATGCCACAATTACGGTATGTGCTTAATCATTATTTGTTGTATGAATGAGGTTATATAGAGCAGACATTTTTTTTTAGTTCCTTTTATGACATTTTTATGTGGCTGGGATGTGATCTACCATCATAGAACAGAGCCAAGGTTACTGCTGTAGGAAAACAAATCTAGAATCCTGGCCTAATTAAGAATATGCTCTATTCTGCCATGGTGGTCAGCCAGAAATAAAATATACAATGTTGACAGAGATTAGTATATGTTATATTATCTCAAATTTTCAGTTGAGAGACACAGTCAGCATGGGACTATGGAAAATTCTGTAGTTAATGTCTAGCTTGCTAATTTCCTAGTTACTAGACATTTAACAATTTTTACAAAATTTTCTTTTGGAGTCCTAAGCGATCTTCTCTAGTATTATTACCTAGGACAGTAACTAGTATATCTGGCAAAGTGATATCAGAAGTCACTGCTACTGCAAATCAAAATAAATCACAGAAAGAGAAGACACTTCCTAAACAGTTATAAGTCTTTCTCACTTTCCTGAATTAAGAAGCAGCTTGCTTTATCTTCACAGACTCTTAATATCAGTCACAAACTTATATCAATCACAGACTCAGACACAAACTCTTAATATCCAGGTTCCTATTAATTGTTTCTAAGCAACACTTTAAGAGTTTCCCGTTCAAGCAATTTTTAGCTGCTGACTCAGCTCAACTGGGCATACTCATTTGTAAATCCTGGTGTTTAAATTCTTACCTTGCAAATACAGTTAGACTGCTCCAGAGGGTAATTAGGCATTTCCTCTGGGGGCAATGAGATAACCTATTCCAGGTCTGGGAACTGGGGAGGCTTGTATTTGTCTGGTCCACATTGTGAAATTACTTTATGTAATCCTGCCTGTTAGTGACTTGGCTTGGCAGAGTCCTCACTTTAAAACCCACAGCCAATTTGGGAACTTCCCTAAGATTAAAAAAAAATTGTGAACAATAATCAAATGAAAGAGTTTCTAGTTTCATTTCACCCAGGATCGCATCTGACCTAAGGGATTTTCTTTTGCAATGAATTAGTTTGCTTCTCTTAAATATTACAACATCAGAAATCTAATGAGAAATTTATAGTTTTTCTGATATCTGAAGAAAGTGAGAGGGTTTGAGATTTTTATACTCCTCTCTTTTTTTTTTTCCCATAAACTAGAAAAGAGATACTTATTTTTTATCAGGGACAGTTGCTTGTTTTGCTTTAGAAGATATCCTGGCTCTTTCCTATATAATAGTATCAAAGAACATTTTAGACCCTGGAGGTAGAAA
The DNA here is from genome assembly GCF_022355385.1 of Mustela nigripes. Taxonomy (NCBI): domain Eukaryota; kingdom Metazoa; phylum Chordata; class Mammalia; order Carnivora; family Mustelidae; genus Mustela; species Mustela nigripes. The sequence continues at coordinate 42,518,745 of NC_081575.1, forward strand.
AAATTAAAGGTGTCAATCTCATTCTCTTTCACTGCCATTTCAATATTCTACATTAAATTACAGAGTTGACACATTTTTTATTAAAGATTTTATTTATTTGACAGAGAGAGAGAAATCACAAGTAGGCAGAGAGGCAGGCAGAGAGAGAGAGAGGAGGAAGCAGGCTCCCCGCGGAGCAGAGAGCCCGACATGGGGTTTGATACCAGGATCCTGGGATCATGACCTGAGCTGAAGGCAGAGGCTTTAACCCACTGAGCCACCCAGGTGCCCCACAGTTGACAAATTTTTAAAAAAATTCCTATGACTTGCTTCAAACACACTGAAAACATTTGCACTCTTGCTGACAATTCCAGAACATTTGACATAAAGAGCGGAGAAAGATTTCTATGTGATTTAGAGGATCTGCATCTACTTTCGGGGTTCAGGATGTCAGATGACAGAATCTTGTTTACTAATACAAAGCTGAAAGATTACTGGGGAAAGAGCTTAGAGTGGAGAAATAGGGTGATGTAGACCCAGATGAGGGATAAAGCTATTTATATCATCATCTTAAAGTCCAGAAAGAGTTTCTTTAAAAAGAAGCCAAGAAGATAAGCAAACATTGAAGGTTACAAATAACACAGAAGAGCAGTGGTTTCCCATATAAAGTATTTTCAATTATATCACTCCAAAATGTGAAGTCAGATTCTGTTCATAGATAAAAGTCACCAAATTCTCAGTTAACCCAAAGGCAGTTTTCATTCTCTATCAGTCAGTCTGCAGGATTCCATTTTTCATTTAAAAAAGCATTTATTCAAGCCATGTGACTGTACATATCTAGACAAATGTTCCCTGTCGGGGTCGCGCCCCTAAGATGGCACCGGCTACATAGTCCGAGCAGCACGGATAGCCTGAAAAACATCCGCCCTGGCCACACGTGACCTCGTGCTCGTCACATGAACACCGCATGCCACCACTGCCTTCCAGCCCCAGATATCTCCTGTTCACCTGAACACCTCTGTGATTGGCTGTATACCTCCTGTTCATGTGAACACCTCTGTGATTGGCTGTTATGCCCCTATATAAGGTAAGGGAACTGCCCCGCAGGGAGAGGAGAAAAATGGACCAGGGAATAAACAAGAGCTTGTGCATCGACCTGTGTGTGTGTGTTGGTGTTGCGTCATCTCTGCAGGCAGGGAGGGCGCGACAGTTCCCATTTCTTTTCTGTTTTCCATTGCTTTGTCAGAACTTCTCTCTCTTCCTTCTGTTGTTTGAGTCTTGGGGTTTTTGGCAAATATTTTTGTTGAAGTAGAACTTCTACTCAAAAAACTACACTAATCTTAAAGGTACAGGTAGATAAACAGGTAGACAGATATAAGCATTGATGAATATAGCCATGACCCCAAAGGAGATATAGAAATATTACTAGTATCCCAGAAGACTCCACTGTGCCCCTCTTCCAATCATTATCCCTTCAAAGTAGCCAATATCTTGACTTTTATTACCAAGATTAATTTTAACTAATTTGAATACAATATAGCCATACAAGTTGTACTCTTTTTTATCTTGTTTCTTTTGCTCTGTATTTTATGCCTGTTAGATTTATCCATATTGTTGTATATAAGTCATTTATTGTTTTTCGTTGATGTATAGTATTCCATTGGGTTAACTGCCACTTATTCAGTATTCGTTAAATCACATCTTGGCTATTATTAATAAAGATGTTATTGGCATTTATGTTCCTAGTTCTTGATGCAGGTATGGGCTTATTTCTCCTGACTAGCATAATATCACTGGGTCATTGTACACATGTATGAATGACATTAAAAAATTGTTCCAAACAGATTTTCTATATTGTTTATGCCAATTTACACTTCCAATTTTTGACCTAAATTTAAAAATTGTGTTTTCTCTCTTTCTTACTGATATGAGAGAATTCCTTATGTACTCTTTACATATAATAGTAAAAGTCCTTCATCAGATATATGCATTGCAATATCATTTCCTACTCAGTGGCTTGTCTTTATTCTCACTTAATATTGTCTTCTGATAAATATGTTTTAAAATGTAATGAAGTATAATTTTTGATATTTCCTCTTATGAGTAGTTCTTTTTGTGTCCTGCTTAAGCAATCTTTCAGCTAACCAAGGTCATAAAAATATTCATCTGCAATTTATTGTCTTCTAGAGTTCTATCTTTTGCAATTCAAATTTATTTAAAATACATTTGGAATTGATTTTTACATATAATGTGAGGTAGGGATCAGAGCACATTTGTTTTCAGCATGGATAGCCACTTGACCCAGATCCATTTATCGAAAAGACAATCCCCTCCTCTTCATTTCAGTACCACCTTTGTCATAATTCTGGTGACCTTAAATGTTTGAGTATAATTCTGTACTCTCTAATCTATTGGTCTCTTTGCCTATCTTTGCACCAATACCTCAGTTTTAATTTTCACAACTTTATAGCAAATACTATCATTCCATTTCTTAGTGTAAAATATCCCAATTTATTTTCTTCTTTGAGATTTTCTTATTTATTCTTCGCCTATTTCACATTTAGTAAGCTAGCTATTGCCACAAAATCCTTTTGGGTTTTTTATTGTAAATTCTTTTTGCCTATAGATCAACTTTTGAAGAATATATTTTCAACATTGAGACTTCCAAATCATAAACATGGTATATCCCTTTTTTAACTTAGATCTGTAATTACTCTCATTAATGTTTTGTAGACTTCTATGCAGAGGTCTTTTTAAACATTAAAATAAATATGTGACAGGTTTTGCTGCTACTATAAACCTTATTGTTTCTTTAAATTTCATTTTCTAATAATTTTTGCTAATGTACCAAAATATAATTTCATCTTCTAGCTTCATTTTGTAATAAACAATCATGCTAAATTGATTTTTAATTTTAATATTTTATCTATACATCTAGAAAATATTCTGTGTTATACAATCATGTTCCCTTCAAATAATAACAATGGTATTTATTCCTTTCTGACTTTTATATTTTTTATTTTCCTTGCTTTGTTTTACTGACCAAGACAGTGTTAAATTTATCAGCAAGTTTAGCAGATAATAAGGAAAGGAAAAGTGGAGATCTTTATCTCATTCCCAATCACAGGGGAAATATTCCATATTTCACTATTAACAACATTTATTATAGTTTGTTGCAGCTGTCCTTTACTAGCTTAAGAATCTCTTCAATTCTTAATTTGCTAAGAATTATCATGAATCTGTATTGAACTTTTTTGAGCATCTATTCAAATCATTAAGGCTTCCTCCTTTAATATTAGTGTAAGCTGACTATGTATACCTGGGATAAACCCACATTTTTTGGTGATTTATTACCCTTTATACATATAAGAATTTGCTATTATTTTGTTTAAAAAGTTCTATTTATACTTATGATATAAATGCCTTTCATTATTTTCTTGGAATGTTTTTATCAGGTTTTCATGTCAAGGTAATGTTAACACTATAAAAGAAATTGAAAAATGTTTCTTCTTTTTCAGTTTTCTAAGTTTGTGTAAGAGTGATATTATTTCTGTCTTAAATGCTTTAAATTTTGGAGGGGAGGGGGGTAGGGGTTTGGGTAAGTCTGGTGGTGGGTATTAAGGAAGGCACATATTGCATGGAGCACTGGGTGTGTTGCATAAACAATGAATTTTGAAAAACGCAAAAAAATTTAATTTAATTTAATTAAAAAAAAAAAGATTCCCTACTCACTATCTGGACCTGATACTTTTTTTAAAAAAGATTTTATTTATTTACATGGGAAAGAGAAAGAATAAAAAATGAGTCAGGGAAGGGGCAGAGAAGCAGACTCCCACTGAGCAAGGAGCCCTATGAGGGACTCAGTCTCAGGACCTGGGGATCATGACCTGAGCTGAAGGCAAACGCTTAATTGACTGAGCGACCCAAGTACCACTAAAGTGCCATATTTTAAATTTGTATTTTATTTTAAAACATGTTGCTTAATTTCCAAACATTTAGAGATGTTCTAGTTTAATTCTACTGAATTAAAAAAGAACATGCTTATGATTTTAGTCCTTAGAAACTCATTAAGAGGGGCATCTGGGTGTCTCAGTCAGTTAAGCTCTGCCTTTGGCTCGGGTCATGATCCTGGTGTCCTGGGACTGAGTCCCACATTGGGCTCCCCATTCCTTGGGGGGCTTATTTCTCCCGATTCCTCTGCCTGCCATTCCCCCTGCTTTTTCTGTCTCTCCTTCTGTCAAATAAATAAATAAAATCTTTTTAAAAAAATGAAATTCATTAAGATTTCCCTTATGCTCCAGCATAAAATCTATTTTGGTAAATATTAATGTGCATTTGATAAAAGGTGATGCATTCTGTAGTTGTTAGATATAGTTTACTGTATATGTCAATTAATTCCAGCTATCATTTTTCACTCAGATGCTCTATATGCCTACTGATTTTTTTTATCATTACCAAGAGAAGTCTCTCAAAGCTTTAAATTATGATTATGGTTATACTTTTGCCAACTTTTGCTTTACATGTATTGAGGATATTAGAGTAATTAAATTTAAGATAGTTTCTTTTTTCTTCCTGCTAGATTGACTTCTTTTTCTATCATTATGAAATATCCTTTTATCTTTAGTGGTAATATAGTATAGAGTTGACTTGGTCTGATATTAGTATAACTATACCGGCTTTCTTTTGGCTAGTATTTACATGGTATATTTTTTCTAGACCTTTAGGTTCCATATTTCTGTCTTCTATTTAAGTTTTGTCTCTTGTAAATAGTTTAATTTGGTTTGATCATCTTTCCCACTTAATTGGAATAGTCTACTCATATTTAATGAAATTATGATGTATTTTGGTTTAAATCAACTCTCTACTTGTCCTATTCAGTTTTTTTTTTAAATTTCTATGTTCTTCTTTTCTTTCTCCTCTTTTTATTTTTTTAAAGATTTTTATTTATTTATTTGACAGACAGAGATCACAGTAGGCAGAGAGGCAGGCAGAGAGAGAGGAGGAAGCAGGCTCTCCGCTGAGCAGAGATTCTGATGTGGGGTTCGATCCCGGGACTCTGGGATCATGAGCCAAGCCGAAGGCAAAGGCTTTAACCCACTGAGCTACCCATGCGCCCCTTCTTTTCATTCTTTTAAAACAAGAGTGTTTTTCCTTATTAGTTCTTATTTCATCTTCTCCAACTCTTAAATTCTTTTATCTTGATAGTATTTTTAAGTGATTACCCTGAAATTACATCATGTACTCTTGACCTATTATAGATTACTATAACACTGTTACAACTTTCTAGACATTGCGAAGATCCTAAAATACTTAAACCCCTATTTCCTGTAATTTATGTTATTGTTGATATGCATTTTCTTCTATACATATTTTTAAACCTTACAATATGTTATTATTTTAAATAAGCAATATTATTTTATAATATTGCTTTATATTTCCTCACATATTTACCTTTTCTTGTGTTCTTCATTCCTTCTGCCTTCCCATCCTTCCATCTGGGATTATTTTCCTACTGCCTAAATAACTCCCCTCATGTTTCTTTCAGAGTAGGTAAGAAGGTGCCAAATTCCTACATATTTTGCTTGTCTGAAATGTGTTTATTCCACCTCCTTTTTAAAAATAAACTCACTGAAATGTAATTTGTCCTCATTTTTGGAGAATGTTTTCACTGAGCAAAGAATTCTAGATTAACTATTTTCTTTCAGTACTTTAAAGGTGTCACTTAATGAACTTTCAATAATTAGTTCTCAAATAATTGTTTCTTAAATAAAAGTTTTATTTCTTTAACTAGCTTAACAGAAAAACTAATCAACACTTTGAGATTTAAGACAGACTTTTGTCTAAATTGAAAACACACTGTGGCTTTTCTGGGAGGAGTCAAGATGGTGGAGAAGGAGGGGAACCCTGAGAATGGCCTTGTCCCTCAAATACAGCTAGATGAACATCCAATCATTCTGAAAAACTAGAAAATCAGTATGAGGATTAAGAAAATAATTTGCACAATTGGAGGGAGAGAATGTGGCAGATGTGAGGTTTGGGGCTCTGAATTAGGGGAGAGATAAACTGCAGTGCCACAAAGGGGAGGGACCCCTTTTCATGAACGAAATAGGGAAAGGGGAGAGAGTGGGAGAGAGATCAGTGCTGTAGTGTCCCCACAAGATGCCTCAGTGTGGGAATGCCCTGGGTCACACTGGAAGAGATCACTCCCATTCCTGGAGTACATTTGGAAGAGATAATTTTGCCCCTCCAAGGACAAAAGGCCCACTGGGGCCACTGAGTGCCGGTTCAACAGCAGGGAACAGAGGTATGCACAGAGGGTAAATAACCTGGTCAGCAGGTTTTTCTGTGCTTCAGCATAAACTCCAGGCACCTATGCAGGCAAACAACTGCTTTTCTCAGACTGAACTGTGCTAGTCATAGCCCAGCCAGGCTCTTTAGGATATGGAGTTTTGAACACCAAACACCTGCCAGAGATAAAACAGGAGAACTGTGATTCCAAGCATGCCTACTGCCAGGCACAGACAGCTTGAGGGTAGGGATCTGCTGAAATCCAGGGACATGGGAGGGGAGATCATTTACTTTTCTCTGAGAGCTCCTCCCTAGAGCCTAGAGGGCAGGGTGACGTCAACTTCCACCCACCCCACCACACACACTAGCACAGTAGGACTTCAGAGAGAAATACAGTAACATACATCACATTAATAAAAGAGAAGATAAAAACCATATGATCCTCTCAATAGATACAGAAAAAGCATTTGACAAAATGAATCATCCTTTCTTGATAAAAACGCTCAAGAAAGTAGGGATAGAAGGAACAAATTTCCACATCATAAAGACCATATACAAAGATTCACAGCTAATATTATTCTCTTTTTGGTGGGTGGGTAGTTTTCTCCTAAAGTCAGGAAAAGGACAGCAATGTCCACTCTCACGATTACTACTCAACATGACACTGGAAGTCCTAGCCTCAGCATTCAGACAAGAAAAATAAATGGCATCCAAATCTGCAAGGAAGAAGTCAAACACTCACTTTTCTCAGACAACATGATATTCTATGTAGAAACCCGAAAAACTCCACCAAAAGATTGCTAGAACTGATTCATGAATTCAGAAAAGTCTCAGGATACAAAACTAATGTACAGAAATCTATTGAATTTCTATTTACCAGTAATGAAGCAGCAGGAACAGATATCAAGGATTGATTCCATTTAGAATTGCACCTAAAAGCATAAGACAGCTAGGAATAAACTTAACCAAAGACATAAAAAATCTGCATGCTGAAGACTATAGAACACTTATGAAAGAAATTGAAAATGGCACAAAAAATGGAAAAACATTCCATGCTTATGGACTGGAAGAACAAATACTGTTAAAATGTCTATGCTACCAAAAGCAATTTACACATTCAGTGCAATCTTGATCAAAATAACATCCGTATTTTTCACAGAGGTGGGACAAACAATCCTAAAATTTGTATGGAACCAAAAAAGATCCTGAATAGCTAAACTAATGTTGAAAAAGAAAGGCAAAGCAGGAAGCATCACAAACCCAGACTTCAAGCTGTATTATAAAGCTGTAGTCATCAGTACAATATGGTACAAAAACAGACATATAGATCAATGGAAGAGAATAGAGAACTCAAAAATGGACCCACAACTATACAGTCAACTAATCTTCAGCAAAGTAGGAACTATCCAATGGAAAAAAGACAGTCTGTTCAACAAATGGTGCTGGAAAATTGGACAGCTATATAGAGAAGAATGAAACTTGACCATTCTCTTACACCATACACAAAGATAAATTCTAAATGAATGAAAGACCTCAATGTGAGACAGAAGTCTATCAAAATGCTAGAGGAGAAGACAGACAACAACTTCTTTGACCTTCACCACAGCAACTTCTTACTAGACACGTCTCTGGATGCAAGGCAAACAAAAGCAAAAATGAACTATTGGGACCTCATCAAGATAAAAAGCTTCTGCATAGTGGAAGAAACAATCAACAAAACTAAAAGTCGGCCTACAGAATGGGAGAAGATATTTGCAAATGACATATCGGATAAAGGGTTAGTATTCAATATCTATAAAGAATTTATCAATCTCAGAGCCCCAAACCAAATAATCTAGTTAAGAAATAGGCTAGGAAACAGTTAAAAAAACCAAAAGACAACTGACAGAATGGGAGAAGATATTTGCAAACGACATATCAGATAAAGGACTAGTGTCCAGAATCTATAAAGAACTTAGCAAACTCAACACCCAAAGAACAAATAATCCAATCAAGAAATGGGCAGAGGACATGAACAAACATTTCTGCAAAGAAGACATCCAGATGGCCAACAGACACATGAAAAAGTGCTCCATATAACTCGGCATCAGGGAAATACAAATCAAAACCACAATGAGATATCACCTCACACCAGTCAGAATGGCTAAAATCAACAAGTCAGGAAATGACAGATGCTGGCGAGGATGCGGAGAAAGGGGAACCCTCCTACACTGTTGGTGGGAATGCAAGCTGGTGCAGCCACTCTGGAAAACAGCATGGAGGTTCCTCAAAATGTTGAAAATAGAACTGCCCTATGACCCAGCAATTGCACTACTGGGTATTTACCCTAAAGATACAAACGTAGTGATCCAAAGGGGCACGTGCACCTGAATGTTTATAGCAGCAATGTCCACAATAGCCAACTATGGAAAGAACCTAGATGTCCATCAACAGATGAATGGATCAAGAAGATGTGGTATATATACACAATGGAATACTATGCAGCCATCAAAAGAAATGAAATCTTGCCATTTGCGACGTGGATGGAACTAGAGTGTATCATGCTTAGCAAAATAAGTCAATCGGAGAAAGACAACTATCATATGATCTTCCTGATATGAGGAAGTGGTGATGCAACATGGGTGGTTAAGGGGGTAGGAGAAGAATAAATGAAACAAGATGGGATTGGGAGGGAGACAAACCATAAGTGACTCTTAATTTCACAAAACAAACTGAGGGTTGCTGGGGGGAGGGGGGTTGGGAGAAGGGGGGTGGGGTTATGGACATTGGGAAGGGTATGTGCTATGGTGAGTGCTGTGAAGTGTATAAACCTGGCAATTCACAGACCTGTACCCCTGGGGATAAAAATATATTATATGTTTATAAAAAATTAAAAAGAAAAAAGAAAAAAAAAGAAATAGGCAGTTTTGAAGGGGCAGGGGGTAGGAAGTTGGGTGAGCCTGGTGGTGGGTATTATGGAGGGCACATATGACATGGAGCACTGGGTGTGGTGCATAAACAGTGAATTCTGTTACTCTGAAAAGAAATTAATAAAAACAAGAATATAATTGGGGGGCACCTGGGTGGCTCAGTGGGTTAAAGCCTCTGCTTTTGGCTTAGGTCATGATCCCAGGGTCCTGGAATCAAGTCCCACATTGGGCTCTCTGCTTGGCAGGGAGCCTGCTTCCTCCTCTCTCTCTCTCTGCCTGCCTCTGACTACTTGTGATCTCTGCCTGTCAAATAAATAAATAAATAAATAAAAGAAATAGGCAGGAAACATAGACACTTTTCTAAAGAAGATATTCAGATAGCTAATAGACATGTCAAAAGATGGTCACTATCACTCATCATCAAGGGAATAGAAGTCAAAACCACAGTGAGATACCATTTCACATCTGCAAGAATGGCTAAAATCAACAACTCAGGAAAGAACAGATGTTGGCAAGGATTCAGAAGAAGGGAGCCCTTTTGCACTATTGGTTGGAATGCAAACTGGTTCAGTCACTCTGGAAAATAGTATATAGTTCCCTCAAATTTAAAAATAGAACTAACCTGGGGCACCTGAATGGCTCAGTGGGTTAAGCATACAACTCTTGATTCCAGCTCAGGGCACGTTCTGTCAAGCTCTGTGCTCAGCAAGGAGTCTGCCTGAGATTCTCTCTCTCTTCCTCTGCCCCTGCCTCCTGCTCTCTCTCTCTCTCTCTCTCAAAAACAAATAAGGCTTTAAAAAAATAGAACTATCCTATGACCCAGTAATTGCACTACTAGGTATTTATCCAAAGGATACAAAAGTGCTGATTAGAAGGGCACATACACCCCAGTGTTTATATCAGCAATTTCCAGAAAAGCCAAAATATGGAAAGAGCCCAGACATCCACTGACAGATGAATAAAGAAGAGGTGGCATATATATATGTGTATATATATATATATATATATATATACACAGTTACTCAGCCACCAAAAAGAATGAAATCTTGCCATTTGCAATGTTGTGGATGGAACTAGAGGGTATTTTGCTAAGTGAAATAGTCAGTTAGAAAAAGACAAATACCATAGGATTTCACTCTTATGTGGAATTTAAGGAACAAAACAGATGAACATAGGGAAAGGGAAGGAAAAATAAAATAAGATAATAACAGAGAGAGAAAAAACCATAAGAGAACTTAACGATAGGAAACAAATTGAGGGTTGCTGGAGGGTAGGTGCATGGGGGAATGGGTTAAATGGGAGGTGGGCAGTAAGGAGGGCACTTGTTGGGATGTGCACTAGGTGTTATATTTAAGTGATGAATCACTAAATTCTACTCCTGAAACCAATAGTGTACTATATGTTAACTAACTGTAATTTAAGTTTAAAAACAGGAAAAAAATATTGCTTTTTTTTTTCAGTGACTATTACAAAGTTTATCCTTATATTTAGCTGAGATGTTTCTTCTTGTAGCTTCTCATGGTTCATCCTATTTATACTGTTTGTGACCTTCTATAATGAGTTTAATTCCTCTTCAACATGACAACTCTTAGAACATTCAAATATAGCTATTATGTTCCTAGCTCCCTTTCAGTCTTTCCTCCAGACTAGAGAGATCTAGTATTTTCTTGTGTTCTTCATATATTTGAACAGATTCAATTATTTCAGTACTTAGCTCTGAATGTGCTTCAGTTGATTACCTTCAGCAAGCAAGTGATGACTGTCAGTTGATGTCAGCAATACGCAACAATGTTATATATAAGACCAGTTCCTGAATAGGATTGAACTGACACTGAATTTGGCAATAGATTTTGGGTCAACCTAATCATATTTTCTGTACTAACCTTTGAAACTAGTACAACAAAAGAAAGAAAAGAAGAAAAAAAAAGGAGGAAGGAGGAAAGAAGATTAACAAATAAGTTTAAGTTGTATTAAATTTATTTTCAATTTATGGGCAAAAGAACTACATTCTTAGAGTGTTACAAAGCTTTGTTCATTTAAGCTAAATAAATATTTTTTTAGTCAGGAAACAACTATATGAGAGAAAAAAATTGAGGTTTATTAAATGAGCATTTGTGATTGTAGCAGATAAAATGGAAAGGTATAAATCCAACCAACAAAATGTGATCTTTTTTGTTACATACTGCAAGTCTTGACAGCAGGAATTATTAGCTTTGCTTTATTCAAATATACATTCTGAATAAAGTTTCATGAAATGAACTAGTGGTATTTAGTGGTATTTAGTCTTTAAAAAACACATTTTATTTATAAACTCTCCTGAATACAGGCATATTAGCATATTAGCATAAAGAAAATATTATTACATTGTTACATGGCAGAGTATTCAAGGTTAAAGCCCAAATACAATCTTTCAGAACTAACCTAACCTTGAAATATAATTATTCATTGTGGCAAACAAAAGATATATTAAAAGATTTGAAATGAAAATTATGCTAAAAGTCTAGTTGCAAATTGTTTTTGAAAGCTGTCAAGGAATGGGTTGTCACATAGGAAGCTATATATAATGCTGCTTTTATGCCTTCCAAGGTACTGGCAAAATTCTTAGTATCTGGATTTTGTTTCTCCTTAGTAAGCTGTTAGCTTTCATGTACAAAGAGAATGCTACTGGGCCACTGTCAGAAGGCTATTGCTACCCCAGTGGTGGGAGTGGATTTATTCTGAGCTACTTACTACAGATGAAAGTCTTGTACCTCCATTTTAGCAGAATTCTTTATTCTATGATGTGTTTTTAAAAATTTATTACTATTTTTTAATTTTTTTATAAACATATAATGTATTATTAGCCCCAGGGGTACAGGTCTGTGAATCACCAGGTTTACATACTTCACAGCACTCATCATATCATATACCCTTCCCAATGTCCATAACCACACCACCCTCTCCCTACCCCCTTCCCCCCAGGTCACCTTCAGTTTGTTTTGTGAGATTAAGAGTCTCTTATGGTTTGTCTCCCTCCCAATCCCATCTTGTTTCATTTATTCTTTTCCTACCCCCCAAACCCCCACCATTGCATCTCCACTTCCTCACGTCAGAGAGATCAAATGATAGTTGTCTTTCTCTGATTGACTTATTTCGCTAAGCACAATATCCTATAGTTCCATCCACGTCGTCACAAATGGCAAGATTTCATTTCTTTTGATGGCTGCAAGTATTCCATTGTATATACATACCACATCTTCTTTATCCATTGGTCTGTTGATGGACATCTAAGTTCTTTCCATAGTTTGGCTATTGTGGACATTGCTGCTATAAACATTCGGGTGCACGTGCCCCTTCAGATCACTACATTTGTATCTTTAGGGTAAGTATTCAGTAGTGCCATTGCTGGGTCATAAGGTAGCTCTATTTTCAACTTTTTGAGGAACCTCCATGCTCTTTTCCAGAGTGGTTGCACCAGCTTGCATTCCCCCCAACAGTGTAGGAGGGTTGCCCTTTTTCTGGATCCTCACCAGCATCTGTATGATGTGGTTTTTGATGTGGCATTGTAAAAGCCTATGTATGATTCGTTCCTATAGACAATTCAGAACACTGTAAATAGTTAGATTTGTGCTTTTTGTCATTGAAATCATGCTGCCTCCTTTGGAAAGTATGCAATAATGGCCTACCAGATTTTTCAGAGCTGGGAGGCCAATCACCATTCCTCCCTGAGAATAAGAATGGGTCCGCTAAAGCAAAAGATCATAATCCTGAGAACAAAAGTCAAGATAAGAAACCAAGCTAAGACATTGGTTTCAAACAGTTGGTTTACCAATAAACTAAAAATTTTAAGACTGTCTTCTGCTTCTGGACATGATGGAGTAGTTTACATCAGATTAAGAATAACTATAAAAGCTGTATAAAATTTTCTAAATATAAATTTTAAGGTATCAGATATTACCAAAAGAAATCATAATTCAAAGGATCTAAGATTCTGGATAGGAGGGAATTACACTGAGGTGAGCTCCACATTCATTGCTGCTTTTATTCTTGGGGCATTCATCTACTAACAAAGTCAAGATCCAGAGAAGAAGTATCAGTCTGAGCCTCACAGTAGTCTCATTGTAATAAGAACACCAAAATCGGGGCTGCCAAAGGGGTAGAGCCTTGAGGAGTCATGATCCAAGAAAAAAATAAGCCAGAAATTCTGCAGGCAGTTTCCCCTTGAGGTATTTGCTAACTCATAAGCAACATGTTTGCAGGGATAATGTTATTTCCTCAGTTCAAACACTCCTTAAGTTTCCACTAGTGGCTAAATACTAAATATCAAACTCTTTCCTATACCATTCACAAAAATAAACTCAAAATGGATTAAAGACCTAAAATGTGAGACCTGACCCATAAAACTCCTAGAAGAAAACATAAGCAGTCATCTCTTGGACATTGCTCTTAGGAACATATTTATGGATCTATCTTCTCAGGCAAGGGAAACAAAAGCAAAATTAAACTATTGGGACCACACCAAAATAAAAAAGATTTTACACAGAAAAGGATGCTATTAATAAAACCAAAAGGAAATCCAGTGAGTGGGAAGGTATTTACAAGTGATATCCAATAAGAGATTGATATCTAGAATATATAAAGAACTTACCCAACTCAACACCGAAAAGAAATTTGATTAAAAATGTGCAGAGGATCTGAACAGACATTTTTCCAAAAAAGACATACAGACGGCCAACAAATACATGAAAGGTGCTCAACATCACTGATTATCAGGGAAATGGAAATAACTATACTGAGAAATTACTTCACACCAGTCAGAATGTCTAGTATCAAAAAGACAAAGAATAACAAGTGTTAGCAAGGATGTAGAGAAAAGAAACCCTCATGCACTGTTTGTGGGAATGTAAATTGGTGCAACCTCAGTAGAAGTATGGAGGTTCTTTAATAAAGCTACCATATGACCCAGTAACCCCACTACTAGCTATTCACTCAAGGACAACAAAAACACTAATTCAAAAACAATATAAGCACACTTTATGTTTACTGCAGAATTATTTAAAATAGGCAAGATGTGGAAGCAATCCAAGTGTCTGTTAATAGATGAATGGATAATGAAGATATGATGTGTGTAATGAAATATTACTCAGTCATAAAAAAGAATGAGATCTTGCCATTTGTGACAACATGGATGGACATAGAGGGTATTACACTAAGTGAAATAAGTTAGAGAAATACAAATACTATATGAATCCACTTATAAATAGAATCTAAAAGACAAAACAAATGAACAGGCAAAGAAACAAAGAAGCAACAACAAAAAAAGACAAATACAGAGAACAAACTGGTGGCTCCTAGAGAGGTGGTGGGAAGGGGGATGGGTGAAAAAGATAAAGGGGATTAAGATATATAAACTTCCTTTTATAAAATAAATAAGTCTCAGGGGTGAAAAATTCAGCATAGGGAGTATAATCAATATAATTTTGTATGGTGATGGATGGTGAGTACCCTTATCATAGTGATCAATGAGTAATGTATACAATTGTTAAATCAATATGTTGTACACCTGAAAATAATGTAACATTGTATGTTAATTATACTTCAATTTAAAAAATTTACTTCTTTCTTATAAGTGGCTGGTAAAAAAAAAGTCAATTTCTTTTTTATTATTATTTTATGTTAATCACCATGCAGTATGTCATTATTTTTTGATATAGTGTTCCAAGATTCATTGTTTATGCATAACATCCAGTGCTTCATGCAATACGTGCCCTCCTTAATACCCATCCCCACACCCCCCTCTCCTCTAAAACCTTCAGTTTGCTTCTTGGACTCCACAGTCTCTCATGGTTCATCTACTCCTCCAATTCCATCCCCCTTCATTTTTCCCTTCCTTCTACTAATGTTCTCCATGCTGTTCCTTATGTTCCACAAGTAAATGAAACCATATAATTCACTTTCTTTGCTTGACATATCTCAATTTATTTTTTAAAAGATTTCACTTATTTATTTGAGAGAGAGACTGTACATGCATGAGTGGGATGAAGAGCAGAGGGAGAAGATGATTCCCTGCTCATCTGGGAGCCTGATGTGGGACTCAACCTAGGGAGCTGGGATCATGACCTGAACCAATGGAAGATACTTCACCAATTGAGTCACCCAGATGCCCAAAAGTTGCCTCAAACACCATGCATCAGCCAATGAGAACTACTAGTTGTGCTCTGACTTTGATATGCTATTTTACACATTTATGTGTTTATAGATATTCTTCCTTTCCTATTAAATATTCTTCCTTAATATTTTGCCTGCAAATGTCCCACTCATGCTTTATTATCCAGCTCAAGCTTCTACTCTGTTATTAAAACTTCAAGACCCATTTGACATCCTTTCTACCACCTATAATGGTGAACACTTCTTTAGCATCTACCACACAATATTCCATTCAGCTGTTTATACACCTTACTCATTTATCCATTCTGTAAGGTCAGTGAATATTTTTGTATTAACAACCTGATCTAATTTAATTCCTAACTAGAGTAGAGACTCAGTAAACTTGTTAAATTAATGGATTTACATTCAGTTATTGCATTGAATCTTCTTGATGATTTATAGTTAGCTCCTTCCTAAATATAGTACCATATTTGATTTGCCATTTGTTGTAAATGTGTGCTTTTGAGATTTGAGACAATGTATTTGGGACTGGGAATGGGATCAATAGACTTGGGGGAAAAATCTATATTATTCTACTCTACCTCCTTCATGATTTTATATATTAATCATATTCTCTCCCTCTCTCCTTGTCTCTCTCCCAGCTTTTCACTTTTCTCTCTAAAGAGATCTTGTCCTCTTGTTCATATTTCCTAGTTGTTTCAATTATATTCTGTAGCTTCAAAAATTACATGTCCTAATAATAAAAAAGGTTATGGACCAAACTTTGTTCTTCTCCTAGCTCTTCCTTTTCATGATCTTTACATTTTTGATAAGTCTTCACTGACAAGATATCTTCTCTTACATTTCTCTTTAATAGATAAGGCATTTAAGTTAAGTGGCTTCAAAGTAATTGACTTAACAGCAACTTGTTTAAATATCAAGATTCACAAAATGACATTAGGTAAATCCTACAATTTTGTATTTTCCTCTCCCAACTCTATTTCACTAATTGAGCTAAGGAAAAGTCAAAATATCAGAAAAGACATATTTCCACTTTATTTAGAATTTAACTGAGAACTAAAGCTCAAAGATTCTAAGTGCTCAGTCAGGTTTTTATGATCTATACTACTCTGTCTACCATTGAATATCTTAACTTATTAGTCTACTTCTTGAAGATGATATAAACACCTTGATTTACCTTCTGAGGAATTTATCTTGGGAAATGGGAAAGAGAGTTGAAAAGCATAAAAATCCTGGAATAGCAAATAAACCATTCTTTGGATTCATTAACCATTCCCAAATGTTTATTTAGTTTTGTCTAAACATTTGTATCAACTTGCCAATTTTGAGTTCAATGTGACAGTCTCAGACCAGAGTGTACATTATGACAAATAGAGAAACAATGAATGCATTCACAGATTACCTTTATAAATGTGTAACTTATATGGTGATTTAAGGCATGACTTAAGGAATATTTTTGTCATTAGTATATGAAGGTATTGATAAACTTGGCTCACTGATATGAAATTGAAACATTTATTAAATGCAAATAGCTACTTCTCAATAAACTTGACAGATTGAAAATATAATTTTCCCCCATCTCCTTTCTACAACCTTAGTAAATTGACATTAAATAAATAAACATGCACAATAGGAAAGAAAACAAAATTTTGGAAGCTGGAAAACAAATCAATGAGCAGTAACTAACAGCATATTGAAGAAAGTGAAAACTTAAATCATGTCAGAAAATCAACAAGAAACAAGTCTATTCTTCCCATGCAATTCCTGAAATACAAATATTGAAGACATCAGCTACCTATGAAGACAGGGTTTAGTGTGGGGCTAAAAAGAGGATTGGTGGAAAGCCTACTAAAAATTATTCTACACAGCCCTATCCCCTCCTTTAATCTTTGGTTTGGTGTTCCAGATAGGGAAAACTGTGTGAACTTTAATAAGACTTCACACCTGAAAACCAGGGTAAGAGTCTCATTGACTGCACTGTAGTGGGGTCAGTGTTAGAGAGACAATGTATTCTACTGACCACACTAAAATATTTGGACAAAATAGGAAGAAGTAATAAATTTGAGAAATAATTTAAAACCCATGCATGAAAAATGAACTTAATGACCAAGAGAATATCTGCCCATCCCAAAGCAATCCCTGCTGTGCAGGGATGCAGCGAAACAAAAGAAAGTAACAACTGGGAACGCAAGTAATTCTCACTGCAATGCAAACAAACAGAATGGGTCTTTCTGTCTGGTTCACCAAATATTCTTCAGAAAAGGATTCCTCAAAAGTATTAAATACATGTGGTGGGGAAAAAAGAACTAAACAGAAGAAGAAATCCACCTAGGAACCCAGAAAAAGTACTAACTAGCACTGGTTCTAGAAAGCAGGAAAGAAAACAGACATCTGAGAAAAATCAAGCCAATTGGTGGTGGTACGTTATTGACTCCCATCTGATTACTTTTTTGGTGAAATCTTCTCTAAATATTGACAACTCCTCCCTGAAAAATTTATTTACATTCTTTTAAAAAAATGATTTATTTATTTGAGACAGAGAGAGAGTGCTCATGAGCATGGAGGGGAGGGGCAGAGGGCAGGGAAGAGTCTTAAGCAGACTCTATGCTGAGTAGGGAGCCTGACCAGGGCTCAATTTCACGACACTGTGATCATGACCTAGGCTGAAACCAAGAGTGGATCACACAACCAACTGCACCACCCAGATGTCCCTAGTTGCATTCTTATAACAATTTGTTTATACTTTAGTTTAGCTCTGTTTGTAATCTTAGAGCTCTACCAGGAGTTAACTCTATACTCAGTCCCCAGACTTAATGATTTTTATTTAATTCAATGGGGCCTGAGCTGTGTTATTTCTTCAAAAGCTCTGTAGGTGATTCTTAGGTACAGCTGGAGCTGACTAGCAGCAAGAAAATTTGAGTTCCTAAAAGATAAACTCTTTTATTTTTTTACCCCTTACTTTAGAACTTAGCACAACAACTTGGAAACAGTATTTTTAAATGTAGCTCCTTTTAGATGGAAGGTATTTACTTTATGTCAAAGGCATAGAAGTGAATATTATTATATCAACATTCCAGTGTAACCTAAAGGCTTTTAAACATCAACTACAATATATGCAGTAGATGCTGTAGGTTCATTTGTTGGCAGAGTTCGACATCTAAAAATTTTCCATTTGCTTTTGAAAGCCATATCACAGTTCAAAGAAAAACACACTCATGGACATTCATGATTTTTTTAATAGTTACAAAATCCTTTGCTTGCAAAGAGCTATTATTATGATGATTATTATATAAAGCTGGTGCTAAAAATTATCTCCTTCTTAATAAATCCACACCTGCATTATGAGAAACCTGAGATCACTCCTTGGCTGTGACGAATGCTATTTCCTCATCTTTCTTGGGCCACTCTGGCCTGCAATAACTAATTTACCTGGATTAACTAATTCCTTTGACTAGAACTAATTCTCTGGATCTGTTAACTCTTTAGTAGAATTGCCCATGCAGAAGCAGGAAAAGGGGATACCAGATCAGAATCAAGAAGATCTCTTCCTATTGGTGTTTAATAGTTATTTGTTGAATGAATGAATGAATGAATGAATGAATAGGACTAATTCATCTTTTTCCTTTTCTCACCAGGCCTTAACCTTTGTCTATATTCAGAAGAAATATCCTGAAGTCAGGGTATTAGGGCCAAAGATGTTAAAAATATATCAGATAAAATAAGAGTAAAGGTTAAAAAAAGAAATAATAAACACAGAGATGTTATTTTTACTTAATACATGTTTAAACTCATAGGGAATTGTAAATATATATCATTAATATATTTTAGGGTTAAGGGTCACATTTTCTTTTCTAAATCTAAAAAGTAGATAATTGTACCATAACTCAATAATTATCATTAATAATCATCATCACCCTTTTATTCTCTATCTTAAGGAAAATAGGCCATAGTTAAGCAAACAACAAAAAATAGAAATCCAGATTTTTCTAAACAGATAGACTAGAGGCAAGTATTCTTGCATTTACACTAAGACTCACCATAGGATTATTCAAATCAGCACTTCTTGAAGTTTAGTTTGCATCAGAATCACCTGGTGGGGGCTTGTTATTGCTGGGCCTTGCTCCCAAGGTTTTGACACAGTAGGTCTGGGATGTGTTCTAATAATCTTATCTCCAACAAATTTTCAGTTCATGCTGATGCTGCTGGTCCAGGCATCACACTTTGAGAAGCCCTAGTGTAAACCAAATCCTTTCCCAGGCTCAGTAGCACCATTTGGTTTCCAGGCAAGGTGGGTCATAATAAGTTTTCCTTTAAGAACATGATATAGACTTAAAGAGCACTGTCTAAGAGGCAACTTATGCAAGCCACATGTATAATTTAAATTTTTCTAGGAACCATATTTAAAAACTAAAAAGAAACTAGTAAAGTAATATTAATATTTTATTTAACCCTATATATACAAAATATTACCAATTCAACATGCAAGCAACATTGACATTATTGAGATATTTCATATTTTTTCCTAGTAAGTCTTTTTAAAAGTTGTATATTTTACACTTTCAGCACATGTGATATTGGACTAGCCATGTATCAAGCATTCGATAGCCCTATGCAGCTAGTAGTTACCACATTGGACATCACAGCTTGTAGAGACTAGATCTCTATCTCCCACTTTTTGAAAAACTTGTTTAAGACTTAATTTTTTAAAAATATTTTATTTATTTATTTGACAGAGAGAGAGATCACAAGTAGCAGAGAAGCGTGCAGAGGGAGAGGGGGAAGCAGGCTCCCTGCTGAGAAGAGAGCCTGATGCATGCAGGGCTTGATCCCAGGACCTTGAGACCATGACCTGAGTGGAAGGCAGAGGCTTAATCCACTGAACCACCCAGGTGCCCCAAGACTTAATATTTTTAATTTATCTTGGTTTTCAATGAAAATATTTACTTAATATTTATCTTTGTTTTCAATAAAAAAATTTAAACTAGGCATATACGATGGTAGAAAGACATATTTTCCAGTGAAGGTAAGATAGGCCAAAGCAAAAATAACATTTTCCTCCATTCCATTAAAAATAACATTTCAATTTATATACAAATTTTTCCATAGATTTGTGTTTTTAAAAATATGTTACTATATAACAACCACTTTTTGTTTTAATAACAGCATCTGAGGTGCTAAAGTACTAAATAGTATGGATCTGAAAGATTTCTTCAATTAAAGTGTTAGAAACTATATTATGTCATAAGAAATGGATATTTTCTTTTTGTTATAACAACTTCAGTGTTACTTTTATAGTGGATATTCATCACTGAACATTGAGAAAATACCAATAAGCAAAAAGACTATAAAAGTTTTCTGTAATCTTATGCCATTAATTCCTTTTATATGTCTGTCCAGATTTTTTTCCTTGCCTAGTATTTTTGAGAACAATGGCAACATACATAATATTTTGTGACTTGCTTTTCTCAATTAACAAGATAAAATGAGTAACTTTCCATGCATTCATGTATCATTCTATAAAGTCATTTTAAATGACTGTATAGTATTGAATGGGTATGTCCCAATATATCTAGTCTACTTTTATTGGACATTAAATATTTTTATTCTTATCAATGACATTGGGATGCAAATAAGATAAAAAGCTGTCAGAAATTTGACTAGCATTCCCTACACACGATCCTAGTGATCCCTTACTAACAAAACTCACTCTTAAGTAATTACTCTCCAACTTTAACTTGCACTGTTTTCAAACTTTAGATTATATCAGAAACATCAGGTCAGTTTTACGTGTGTGTTTGTTTTTAATGAAGATCAGTAGGTTCTAACTTTAGAATACGATCCAGCAGGATTTGTGTGGGCCTAGGGATCTGCATTTATAACAAGCTCCCTCGGTGATTCTATTGCAGGCAGTCCCTATTTTGAGAAACATTGCTCTGGTTCTTATGTTACATCTAAAATAAATTCAATTATATTTTTCATTTACCTACACATACTGCTCGAGGAAATGGCTTGAAATAAATAAAGGGAGAAAATTTATCACTCTGAACCAAATTTCTATTTCTAGTAGTCAAAATCTATTTTTAAAGTTCCTATAATTCTTATAATAACAAACCCAATATTCTAGAACATAATTTCTCCCTTAATACATTTTTAAAGAGAAATGTGGTTAGTGTTTTGCATGTTTTAAATGGAAGGCTCTACTCTGCAGCTGATATAAAGGTCTATTTTCCTCACAGAAATGGATGGCATTTGCAAAGTTCTGAATAACCTCTCTAGCCACCATCACAGACTGCTCAATTGACTGAACTGCCCTCATCAGAGTCCCCATTACCTTTAATGGGCATTTCTCAGAGTTGGAGTTTGTAGAATTATGCCTGCAAGGCCTAAGCAGTTTCATTGAGAATCTGTTAAAGTGGCTTAAAATTCTATCCACAAATCCAATGCCATTAATCAGCCTCTCTCTAGCGGCTTTTGACAGGAAGCAAACAATCAGAAATATAGGCTGCCCAGAGCAAACAAAACAGAACATATCCCTCTCAGTTTGTTCAGGGGCTTGAAGTGATAAGCCACGAAGATACTGAGTCTGAAACTTTGATAAACCTTGTGAAATATTCCACAGTGGCAGGACAACATCCCTACCCCTACTTCTGAAAGGGAGAAAAGGATACTTGGACACTGCGCATCTGCCTAGAAAATCAAAGGGAACTACCAGACCTTATTATCTTCCAAGAATTACTTTAAAACTTTAGAAAACTCTGTCTCCTATGGTTGATGGCTTTCACTCAGAATCCAAACAAAATAAACTATTTTTAATGATATATCAATATACTGTGAGCTTTGCCACAAAAAAGCAGAGAGAAAAGTTGCACATAGTCTTATATCACATAGTCTCTGTATTGTTTGTTCAGATGAACTCTAACTCATAGTGATTTTTCTCTTATTCTGAATCTCACCAGTTCTGGTAGACACAGTTACTCGTACTATTCTTCATTGCTTATATACTGTGTCAGAATTCTTTCTGAGTTCTTTCAAGAGTATATAAGATTTCCCATTATAAGAATTAATGCCTGCCACTTCTTTTGTATATCCACTGGCACAGTCATAGATACATCATATTTGCATAATGAACTAATGAAATTGTACCATGTACACATATATACATATATACATGCACACCCTTGCTCTGTGACCTTCTCCGTTTTTTTCAAACTGTAAAATTACTTTTCAAGGAGTGCTGACTGGCTCAGTTGGTAGAACATGGAATTCTTGATCCCAGAGTCGTGAGTTTGAGCCCAAAATTGGGCATAGAGTTTACTTAAAATTACTTCACATAATGTGAATAATAGGACTTTAATCAGAGCCAATGGACTCATGACTTATTTGGGATAAATTAATGTCATCAGTGTATCATGTCTGGTCCTAACATGCTTTATCATATTTGCTAATAAACACACACATGGAAGGTAAGCATTCTCCCTATTTTGTAAGGGAAGATACTCCTGAAATGAAGTGTAGCCTTTACTGGAAAGCTACAAAATAAGACAGTATCCATGTATAAGTCTCATCATACTGATTTGCCTGCAGCAAACTTCATAAACATTTCCACAAATTAATACATTTACTAGTCTGCCAGGGAGAGGACAGGATTGTCTTTTTTTTTTTTTCAGCAAAACAGTATCATTATTTTTTCACCACATTATCTTTTTAAACTAGAATTATGGGGCCAGAGGCAGATAGAGAAATGTGGTATAATAGAAAGTACACTGTAATGTGACTCAAAAAGAAAGGGTTCCTTTCTCAGATGGACAAGTCACCTTGAACAAGCCATATGCCGTCCATGAAATAAAAAATGTTGGACTAAATTTATTTTTTAAATATATATTTAATGCCTACAAGGTCCTATTCTAGGTGTTATGAATATGGCAGAGAACAAGAAAAATTCCTGCCCTCTGGAGCTTACATTCTAGTGAGAGAGAAAGACAATAAATTCCTAGATTAGAAAAATTATAGTTTTGGGTACTGATAAGTCATATGAAGGAAAATAAAGAAGGTTAAGGGGATACAGAGGGAAGAAGAATGAAGAAATGGCAAGACAGAGCTTGGGGAAGACTTCTTTGAAGTGATATTTCAACAGAGGCCTGGCTGATGAAAAGGAGATTACTATGCAAACAGCTGGAGGAAGAGTCCAGGCAGAGGGAACAGAAAATGTAAAACCCCTTTGCTGAAAACATGTTTGGTCTTTTCAAATAACAGGAATAAGATCAGTATGTCTAAAGTGGAGTGAGCCAGAAGGAGAGCAGTAGGAGATAGGGTTGAAGAGGTAGGCAGAAGTCAGATCATGAAGGGACTTGTAGATCATGGTGAGAGGTTCGGATTTTATTCTATGCATCATGGAATGTCTTTAAAGTATTTTGATCCAGGAATGACATAATTTAATTAAAAGGCAGAGTCTTAAGTGGGTAGAAGAATAAATGAAAGAAGATGGGATTGGGAGGGAGACAAACCATAAGTGACTCTTAATCTCACAAAACAAACAGAGGGTTGCCGGGGGGAGGGGGTTTGGGAGAAGGGGGTGGGATTATGGACATTGGGGAGGGTATGTGATTTGGTGAGTGCTGTGAAGTGTGTAAACCTGGTGATTCACAGACCTGTACCCCTGGGGATAAAAATATATGTTTATAAAAAATAAAAAATTAAAAAAAAAAAAAAAGGCAGAGTCAAAAGAACTCGCAAACTGATTCATTAGGTGTGGGGTATGGGAGGGAAAAGAGGAAGTAAAGATGACTCTTGGCATTTGGAGCTGAGCAATAATTATCTAATGGTTCTTGTTTCAGACATTTCACCTATGTTCATAGGTAAGATTGAACTATTCTTTACTGAGTCTGCCCTTTCCTGCTTTTTTTTTTTTTAAATCAAACCTACACTAGCATCGTAAAGTAAGTTGAGTAGTTTTCTTTCTTTTTTCCAATTTCCAAAGTTGTTACTGTAATTTAGATTGTTTTATCCTTGAAATTTAGGGGAAGTTTTCCAGGAAAAACATCTAATCACCTTGACCTGTTTTTTTTTTTTTAAGGTAGGTTAATTTTTATTATCAATTCAATGAATTTAAGCATATTAGTTTATAAGATTTTCTAATTTTTCCTGAGTCAAATTTAATACATTATATACTCTATGTCAATTGAATTTGTTTTCAATTTTGTTAGCATAAAGTTACTCCATAATATTCTCTTCTGATTTTTCAAATCTTCATTTTCCTTATTATATTGCTGTTTTCCTTCCTAATATTACTTGTACATGCTTTTCTCTCCCTTTTTCTTTTCTGTAGGTCAATAAGCCTCATGAAACAGTCTTAGAAGTAGAAGGCTACAAGGAAAATGATTTAGAGAAGATCTGAAAATGTCTCATTCTAATAGCATATCTCCCAGTTGTTCCCATTCTTTCTTCTTGTGTAGAGGACTCATCAATGAGATGTGTGGGTGGGAATGTAGGATGGATGGGATGCTGTGAGAGTGAGGAGAGTTATACAATTAAAAAAACATTAGGAAAAAAAGAAAAACAAAACCCCAAGATATCACTTTATTAGGTTCTAAAAATGCAACTTTGTTATGCTTACCACATTCAAAGAGAAAATTAAAGTATTTAAAGTAATTTAATTTAAAAAAATTTTGAAACCTAACAATCTCAATTTAACATTCATGTCATGGCAGGTTTGTCACCATTGGATACACAGATGGAGAAAAATAGCAATATATTTCAAAAAATAAATTCACAGAGAAGTAAACAGAATAATGGAAATTCAACATAAAGCAGTTGGGGAAAACACTAAAAAATGCTATAAAACAACATAAAAGATGTTTCATACTAGAGACTGACAGTTGTTGCAGTTAAGATTGGTTGATATGTGGAATACTTATAGATAAGCTATAATCTAGAAGTACTACCAGTCATCTGAGATAAAAGACAATCCAATTAGAAATAAGTATATACCACACATCCTAATGGTTGTGATTCCTTGGGCAACTGTGAAATGAGAATACTGGTCCTTAAAGGAGGAAGCATGACATTGGGGTATCACATTTTTGTGGTTCTACAATATCAAAAGGGAGAGTGGACCCTACAGGCCTCTGAAAGATTCTTTATGCCAGAAGGAAAACATGTTTCTAAAGATATGTTGATGGAATGGAACCCAAATACCTTTGTTACTACTAGATGTTTGACTCCACCTATGATACAATACTATGGCCATCTCAACTAGTTATATATAATAAGGGAAATTGGACCAGCAAAGTATTCTCTTCATTCTAACCTGTTAGAGCCAAGGGGAAAAAAATAAGAAACATAACATGATGGGATGTGTAAAGCTAGAATTAAAAACAAACAAACAAACAAACAAACACACAATGACACATTCAGCAGAGAACTTTTCAATTTAGTGCAGAACTGTCAAGAGAGGAACATTTAATCCAGTGACTGTCAACAATGACCATCAGTGACAGAGTAGTACACAAATATGAAGAGAACATTTGCAAGTAGAATGTAAGATACAGAGGCAATTTTAAGTCACTTTTTGACCTCATAGTCTTCCCCTCCTTGGACTCAGCAATCCAAACTATAGTTGTAAGTTAGGAGCCAGAATGCTCTCAGTTTTAACCCTGACTTTGATACCCACTATTGTATGACAGAATAGAACACCATTTATCCCTTCTGTGTTCTCATTATTATTGTCTGTAAAATTAGGGATAATATAATTGACTTTAAAGTTCTGGGAAATCATAGAGGACACCCATTATTTTCGCTTTGTTACAAGTCTGCTCAATCACTTTCTAAGAGAGTTGGTCCTTTGGATTTTACTGTGGTATTTACATTTCTAAGTGTTTTCTAAGTTTATTTCCATTAAAAGCCTAATGGAGAATTACCTTCAAAAGTTTTTTTTTTTTTTAACAACTTCTCATCTTGGGTGGAACCAGAATTGTTGGGGAGAAGAGAGGGAATAATATCCAACTAACATACGTAAAGGTGACAACTTAACGCATTACTTACTGAACTGACTACTTTTTAAAAAATTTTTTATTTTTTATAAACATATATTTTTACTCTTAATCTCACTGAACTGACTACATTTAATGAAAAGGTTTTTTTTCTTTTCTTACCAAAATTGCTTAGTCTTGTCTAAGTAAGAGTCTTTAGTATAGCTCACTTCCTCCCCTTTAAATATTCACAAAATAGTAGAAATTTCATAGTGGAATAAGAAGATTTGGGACATTGTATTAAATACCACCAACTCTTAATGCCACCTCCCAAAAGAAGCCACAGCTATAATAGGACAATGAACTTGCTGAACAATATTTTATTTCCTATTGAATAGTATTTTAATTACTTTACATAAATTTTTAAATGCATTAAATATGCTCTTTTAAAGACTATTTGATGGGGTACCTGGGTGACTCAGTTGGATAAGCTTATGCCTTTGTCTTTGTCTCAAGTCATGATCCCAAGGTCCTGGGATTGATCCCCTTGGGCTCCCTTCTCAATGGGGAGTCTGTTTCTCCCTCTGTCCCTCCACCCCTCCAACCCCCCCCCTACCTTGTTCTCTCTCTCTCTCACACTCACTTGCTCATGCTGTCTCTCAAATAAATAAATAAAATCTTTTTAAAAACAGAGTAAACTTTTCGGTTTCTTTGGATAGTGTATATACTTTATCATCAGCTTATTTCCTTCACAGCATTCACCACAATTTATAATCTTCTTCTTCTTCCTTTAGCTTTTATTTGGTTGCCTTTCTCACTAGAATTTAATGAATGAAATATAAAAGCATTTCAGATATAAAATATTTATGATTTCTAACCTGACCTTACAGTTATTTACATTGGCCAAGCTGGAAACTGACTGTTACCTGTAATATTAGTAATATTTCTAGAAGATAGATATATAAAGATAAAATATATCCTAAAAGTTACCATTTCTTAATTATATAGCTGCCTTTATGGAACTGCCATGTTGCTCAGTGCTAAATATACAACCTGTTGGACAACTGGGTGGCTCAATCAGTTAAGGGTCTGACTCTTAGTTTTGGCTCAGGTCATGATCTCATGGATAGTGAGATTGAACCCCACATTGGGCTCAAAGTTCAGTGGGGAGGTCTGCTTCAGATTCTCTCTCTCCCTCTGCACCTCCCTCTCATCTCTTAAATAAATAAATAAAATCATAAAAAACAAAAACAAAAACAAAAAAGACTCTTTAGACTTAAAGCTGAGAGAATTTTTTACAGATAATTAAATACTTAGATATTAGAGTATTTCTTTTTAGACCCAGAAAGAATTGTCAATGTTAACAGCATTTTTATTAACTAGAAAAAGATTCAAAATAGTGTAATTCCTACTAACCTAGAGAAATTTTTTTCTTGCTCCCTATGAGGGCTCACCCAATTTGTGTCAGAGTTCAAATAAACAAAAAACCCGTCTCAGTTGATGTAATTTGGAGGTTAACAGGGGTAGTTTGTGAAAAGCAACATCTTAGAACTTTTTCCATTACAGCTTAATCTACTGTGTCAAAAAGTACTTAACTTCCTAAGAATTATTTTTCATCTCCCTGGTCTCTGTTACATCAGAAGCCAGAGGTGGCTAGAAAAGCAAAGTTTGGTTTCCTTTTGGCCTTGGCAGTTCCTTCCCAGAAAATAAGGAGCTGCTCTACTTCTATAACATTCAGATTACTAGAGAAAGACTAAAGAGACATCATAGAAATGCCAAGTATAAATGTATCTTGGTGTGTGGTACTGGTAGAAAAACAGACACATAGATCAATGGAACAGAATAGAGAACCCAGAAATGAACATTCAACTCTATGGTCAACTAATCCTCAACAAAGCAGGAAAGAATATCCAATGGAAAAAAGTCAATCTCTTCAACAAATGGTGGGGAAATTGGACAGCCACATGCAGAAGAGTGAAACTGGACAATTTCATTACACCATACACAAAAATAGACTCTAAATGAATGAAAGACCTAAATATGAGGCAGGAATCCATCAAAATCCTAGAGAAGAACACAGAGACAGCAACCTCTGTGACCTCAGCTACAGAAACTTCTTGCTAGACACATCTCCAAAGGCAAGAGAAACAAAGGCAAAAATGAACAATTAGAATTTCATAAAAATAAAATGCTTTGGCACAGCAAAGGAAACCGTCAACAAAACCAAAATACAGTGAGCAGAATGGAAGAAGATATTTGCAAATGGCATATCAGATAAAGAGCTAGTATCCAAAATCTATAAAGATCTTATCAAACTCAGGGGTTCCTGGGTGGCTCAGTCATTAAGCACCTGCTTTTGGCTCAGGTAATGATCCCAGGGTTTTGGGATCAAGCTCCACATCAGGCTCCCTGCTCAGTGGGAAGCCTGCTTCTCCCTCTCCCACTCTCCCTGCTTGGTGTTTCCTCTCTTGCTGTGTCTCTTTGTCAAATAAATAAATAAAATCCTTTAAAAAAAGAATAACTTATCAAACTCAACACCCAAAGAATAAATAATCCAATCAAGAAGGGGCAGAAGATATGAACAGACATTTCTCCAAAGGAGACACACAAATGGCCAACAGACTCATGAAAAAAATTACTCAACATCACTTGGTATCAGGGAATATAAATCAAAACCACAGTGAAATACAACCTCTCACTAGTCAGAATGTCTAAAATTAACCATTCAGGAAATGACAGGTGTTGGCAAGGATGCTGAGAAAGGGGAACCCTCTTACACTATTAGTGAAAATGCAAGCTGATGCAGCCACTCTGGAAAACAGAATGAATGTTCCTCAAAGTGTTGAAAAGATAGCTAAACTATGACCAAACTATGACCAAACTATGACCAAAACCCACTTCTGGGTATTTACCCCAAAGATACAAATGTAGTGATCTGAAGGGGCACCTGTACCCAATGTTTATAGCAGCAACGTCCACAATATCCAAACTATGGAAAAAACCCAGATGTATATCAACAAATGAATGAATAAAGAAGATGTGGTATGGTGAAAGGAGAAGAAAAGATGGAAAAGGAGTGGGGGAACCTATTTCAACTGGTCACCTGAACTGAGCTGGATATCTCCCAGACCATTCTGAACACCCAAGAAATCAGCCTGAGATGTAACAGATATATCTGGATCTCCACAAACAATATCTCTGGCAATTGGTCTCGAGGTATGAAGCAGGGAGCTGTAATTCTGTGGGCAGATATTGGAAGATAAATGAAAGGAGGAGAGAGTGGCCATAAATGCTGGAGCCAGGAAGGTGAAACAACACAGGAGCCCAAAAGCCTCCCATGCTGGGAGCCAGGCACAGACTCACAGACTGGTAGTGGTAGAGAAAGGACTTTAGGGAAGCCCCCAGACTGAAACCTGGAGCTTTGGGGGCATGCATGCAAACTGAGGGTGGCTTACATTTTTAGAAGCACAAAGGGCAAAGACATGCCCAAACCTGGAAGTGAGGGCTGGGTGTGCTGCTGTGGGGACACATAACCCAGGACATTGCAGTTTTTAGCAGCACAGACAGACACAGAGATAGTGTGGCCTGGAGAGCTCAGTGAAGATCAAACTGCTATGTCTCTGTTCTGAGACAGAAGTTTGGATAAGGTCACTTCTGCTCTCTCGAAAGAGATATGGAAAGCTGCCAGGGAAAGTCGCAAGAGAACAAAAGCTCCCCAGACCTGGTTTTCACTGAGCCCACCCCCTCACCAGGGGTAGGGCAACGCTGCCCAAACAGGGTTGCCTGAGTAACAGTGTGGCAGGCCCCTCCCTCAGAAGACAGTCTAGAAGAACAAGAGGCAGACAACCTTAAAATCCCTGTAAAACAGGTGCATCTTCCTTGGGTTGTGGTAAAAAATGTGGACACTGTATATTCCCTCAAACACCCCTCAGCAGAATGACTAAGAGGAGGCATCCTTAACAAAGGAAAGATTCAGAGACCGTGGTCTCTGCCACAGAACTAATGGATATGGATATAACCCAGATGTCAGAAATTGACAGCAGAGTAATAATTATCAAGGTGAAACCTAGGCTTGAGGAAAATATTAATGACAATATAGAATCTCTAAGAGCAGAAATGAGATATAATTAGGCCAAACTTAAAAATGCTATGAATGAAATGCAGTATAAACTGGATAATCTGACTGCCAGGGTAAACGAGGCAGAAGAATGAATTAGTGAGATAGAGGATAAGATGCTAGAAAAGAAGGAAACCGAAGCTGCCTGGAAAAAAACAGATGAAAGCCCAAGAGATCAGACTGAGAAAGATTAGTGACTCAATGAAACATTCCAGTATCAGAATTCTTGGGGGGTGCCTCAGTGGCTCAGTCATTAAGCATCTGCCTTCAGTTCAGGTCATGATCCCAGGATCCTGGGATGGAGCCCTCCATCAGGCTCCCTGCTCAGCAGCAAGCCTGCTTTCCCTCTCCCACTCCTCCTGCTTGTGTTCCCTCTCTTGCTGTGTCTCTTTCAGTCAAATGAGTAAATAAAATCTTTAAAAAAAAATAAGAATGATTGGGACCTCTGAGGGGGTGGAGAGAGATTTAGAGGATATATTTGAGCAAATCATAGCTGAGAACTTCCTTAATCTGGGACAGAAAACAAGCATTTGTGTCCAAGAGGCAGAGAAGACCCTGACCAAGATCAATGAAAACAGACCAATGCCATGACATATAACAGTACAATTTGCAAATCTTAGATCCAAGGAAACAATGTTGAAAGTGGTGAGAGGGAAGAGATTTCTTATGTACAGAGGGAGGAATATCAGAAAAATGTCAGACCTGTCCACAGAGACCTGGAAAGCCAGAAAGGGCTGGCAAGACATTTAGGGTGCTAAATAAAAAGAACATGAAGCCAAGGATACTTTACCCAGCAAGCCTGTCATTCAGAATGAATGGAAAGACAAAGAGCTTCCAAGATCAGCAGAAATTGAAAGAATATGTGACCACCAAGCTAGCCCTGCAAGAAATATTAAGGGTATTCTATAAAAGGAGAAAGACCCCAACTTGTGACATAGAACAGAAACTTACAGAGACTATCTATAGAACCAACGACTCCACAGGCAATATGATGACAATAAAAGCATCCAATAATCAATAATCACTTCAATAATAACTCTCAATGTAAATGGCCTAAATGCTCCCATGAAATTGCACAGGGTTGCAGATTGGATAAAAAGACATGACCCATCTATATTCTGTCTATAAGAAACTCATTTTGAACCTAAAGATAAATAGATATTGAAAGTGAAGGGATGGAGAACCATTTTTTCATGCCAATGGACCTCAAAAGAAAGCTAGGGTAGCAATTCTCATATCAGACAAATTAGATTTTAAGTTAAAGATTGTAGTTAGAGATACAGAAGGGCATTATTTCATGCTTAACGTGTCTATCCAACAAGAGGATCTAACAATTGCAAATATCTATTCCCCCAACATAGGAACAAGCAACTATATAAGTCAACTATTGACCAAAAGAAAGAGACACATTAATAATAATAATAATATGCTAAGAGTAGGAGAGCTCAACACTCCATTCTCAGCAACAGACAGATCATCTAAGCAGAAAATCAGTAAATAAACAATAGCTTTGAATGACACACTGGACCAGATAGACCTCATAGATACATACATAGCATTCCACCCTAAAACAACAGAATACTCGTTCTTCTCAAATGCACATGGAACTTTCTCCAGAATAGACCACATACTGGGTCACAAATCAGGTCTCAACTAATACCCAAACATTGAGTTTATTCCCTGCATATTCTCAGACCATGATGTTTTGAAACTGGAACTCAATCACAAGAAAAAAAAATTAGAAGAAATTCAAACATTGGAAGCTAAAGACTAACCTGCTTAAGAATGTTTGGGTCAACCAGGAAATCAAAGAAGAACTTAAACAATTCATGGAAACCAAAAAGAATGAAAACACATCAGTCCAAAACCTATGGGATACTACAAAGGTGATCCTAAGGGGGAAATATATAGTCATTCAAGACTCACTCAAAAAAATAGAAAAATGCCAAATATACAAATTAATTTTACACCTTAAAGAACTGGAGAAAGAACAATAAATAAAGCCTAAGAATACAGTAGAGCAAATCAGCAAAACTAGAAGCTAGTTCTTTGAAAGAATTAATAAGATAGATAAACCACTGGCCAGGCTTACCCAAAAGAAAAGAGAAAGGACCCATATTAATAAAATTATGAATGAAAGTGGAGAAATCATGACTAACACCAATAAAATAGAAACAACTCTTAGAAATTATTATCAACAACTATATGCCAATAAATTAATCAACCTGGAAGAAATGGATACATTCCTGGAAACCTATAAACTACCAAGACTGAAACAGGAAGAAATTGACAATGAATATACCCATAAACAGTATCGAGATTGAAGCAGTGATCAAAGACCCCCCCCCCCCCGGCCAAAAAAAAAAAAAAAACAAAAAACAAAAAACAACACAAGAGTCCAGGTCCTGGTGGAGTCCCTGGGGGAATTCTACCAAACATTCAATGAAATAATACCTATTATCCTGAAGCTGGTTCAAAAAATAGAAACAGAAGGAAAACTTCCAAACTCTCTTTATAAAGCCAGAATTACCTTTATCCCCAAACCAGGCAAAGACCCCATCAAAATAGAGAATTATAGACCAATATCCCTGATGAATACTGATGCCAAAATTTTCAACAAGGTCCTAGCTAATAGGATCCAACAATACATTAAAAGGATTATCCATCAGGACCAGATGGGATTTATACCTGGGATTCAAGGGTGGTTCAATATTTGTAAGTCAATGTGATAGAACAAATCAATAAGAGAAGAGACAAGAGCCACATGGTCCTCTCAATTAATGCAGAAAAAGCATTTGACCAAATACAGCATTTTTCCTGATTAAGATTCTTCAGAGTGTAGGGATGAGGGAATATTCCTCAATTTCACAAAAACCATTTAAGAAAAGCCCACAGCAAATATCATTCTCAATGGGGAAAGCTGAGAGCCTTCCCCTTAAGATGAAGAACATGAGAGGGATGCTTGTTTTCACCACTATTATTCAACATAGTACTAGAAGTCCTATAAAAAGCAATCAGACAATAAAAAGAAATAAAAGGCATTCAAATTGACAAAGAAGAAGTCAAACTCTCTCTCTTCACAGATGACATGATACTTTATGTGGAAAACCAAAAAGATTCAACCCCCAAATTACTAAAACTCATACAGCCATTCAGTAATGTTATAGGATACAAAATCAATCCACAGAAATCAGCTGCTTTCCTTACACTAAAAATGCAACTGTAGAAAGAGAAATTAGGGAATTTATTCCATTTACAACAGCACCAAAAACCTTAAGATACTTACAATAAACCTAACCAAAGAGGTAAAAGATCTATACTCTAAAAACTACAGACCACTTATGAAGGAAAGTGAAGTCACAAAATGATGGAAAAACATTCCATGCTCATGGATTGGATGAATAAATATTGTTAAAATGTCTATGCTGCCCAGAGCAGTCTATACTTTCAACGCTATCCTGATCAAAATACCATCGGCATTTTTCAAAGTGATGGAACAAACAATCCTAAAATTTGTATGGAACCAGAAAAGAATCCAAATCACCAAGGAAATGTTGAAAAAGGAAAACAAAGCTGGGAACATCAAGTTGCTTGATTTCAAGCTATATTACAAAGCTGTGATCACCAAGACAGCATGGTACTGGCACAAAAACATACACGTAAACCAATGGAATGGAATAGAGAGCCCAGATATGAACCCTCAACTCTATGGACAACTAATCTTTGACAAAGCAGGAAAAAATATCCAATGGAAGAAACACAATCTCTTCAATAAATGGCACTAGGAAAATTGGACACCTATATACAGAAGAATGAAACTCAGCCATTCTCTTACACCATAGATAGATATACAAAGATAAACTCAAAATGAATGAAAGACCTCAAGTGAGATAGGAACACATCAAAATCCTAGAGGAGAACATAAGCAGTAGCCTCTTCGACATCAGCCACAGCAACTTCTTTCAAAAACACATCTCCACAGACAAGGGAAACAAAAGCAAAAATGAACTTTTGGGACTTCAAGATAAAAAGCTTCTGCACAGCAAAGGAAACCATCAACAAAATGAAGAGACAACCCATGGAATGGAAGAAGATATTTGCAAATGACACTACAGATAAAGGGCTGGTATCTAAGATTTAGAAAGAACTTCTCAAACTCAACACCCAAAAAACAAATAATCAAGTAAAAAAATGGGCAGACACATGAACAGACACTTCTCCAAAGAAGACATACAAATGGCTAACAGACACATGAAAAAGTGTTCAATATCATTGGCCATCAGGGAAATTCAAATAAAAACCACACTGAGATACCACCTTACACCATTAGAATGGCAAAAATTGACAAGACAAGAAACTGCAAATCTTGGAGAGGTTGTGGAGAAAGAAGAACCCTCTTACACTGCTGGTGGGAATGTTGGTTGGTATAGCCACTTGGGAAAACTGTATGGATGTTCCTTAAAATGTTAAAAGTAGAGCCACCCTATGATCCAGGAATTGTATTACTGGGTATTTACCCCAAAGATACAGATGTAGTGAAAGAAAGGGCCATACATACCCCCAATGTTCATAGCAACAATGTCCACAATACCCAAACTATGGAACAGGCTGAGATGCCCTCTAACAGACAAATGGATAAAAAAGGTGTGGGCCATATACACAATGGAATATTACCCAGTCATCAGAAATGATGAAAACCCAGCTTTTGCATCAACATAGACGGAACTAGAAGAGATTATGCTAAGTAAAATAAGTCAAACAGAGAAAGTCAATTATCATATGGTTTCACTTATTTATGGAACATAAGGAATAGCATGGAGGACATTAAGGGAAGGAAGTGAAAAATGAAGAGGGAAATCAGAGAGGGAGGTGAACCATGAGAAACTATGGGCTCTGGGTATTAAACTGAGGGTTTTAGAGGGGAGGAGTGTAAGGGGATGGGTGAGCCCAGTGATGGGCATTAAGAAGGACATGTATTACATGGAGTACTGGGTGTTATATGCAAACAATGAATCATGGAACACTACATCAAAAACTAATGATGTACTATATGGTGACTAACATAATATAATAAAAACAATTATTAAAAAAATAAAGCCATTGGGGACATCTCAAAAACAAAGATGTGGTATGTGTATATATACATATTATATGTATATATATGTGTGTGTGTGCATATATATATATACACACATATATACATATATGTGTGTATACATACACATATATGCATATACACACAGTGGAATACTACTCAGCCATCAAAAATGAAGTCTTTACATTTACAACAATGTGGATGGAACTAAAGGGTGTTATGCTAAGCGAAACAAGTAAGTCAGAGAAAGACAATTACCATATGATCTTGTTGATATATCGAATTTAAGAAACAAAACAGAGGATCATAGGGGAAGAGAAGAAAAAAGACAAAATGCAATCAGAGAGAGAGACAACCATAAGAGACTCTTAAACATAGAAAACAAACTAAGGGTTGCTGGAGGGGAGGGAAAGGGATGTGGGGTACCTAGGTAGTAGATATTAAGAAGGGCACATGATGTGATGAGTACTGGGTATTAATAAGACTGATGAATCAGTGACCTCTACCTCTGAAACCAATAATACATTATATATTAATTGAATTTAAATAAAATTTAAAAAAGATAAATGTAACTTGATCATGGATCCAGCATCTGATTATAGAAGGAAACAGGTAATTGCTCTTCTCAAGAGTCAAAGAATAAGATGGAATAGGACTCATAAATTTCTTCATTAATGTCTCACAGGAGGAGATGCTCTTTATATTATATAGCAAAGATAAGAGTATTATGCAACATAAGCAATCATGGGAATGAGAGGGACTAGCATTTGTTAATGCGTAACATGGGACAAGTACTATACACAAATTGTCTCATTTAATCCTCAGAGTGATCCTGTAGCATGGGAACAGTTACTCCCATTTTACAGATAACAGAAACTAAGGTGCATAGAAATTTGTTTGCTTCCCTGAGGTCATACAGGTAGTAAATGGCCGGGCTATAATTTGAAACTAGGTCTTTCTCATTTCAGTGTCTCCACTCTAGCTGTGTTGCTTCCATAAGGAATTCACTAACATATCACTATGGGAGAAAGTTGTCAACTAAGTTTTGGACATCAAATAACTACTAGGTGCCAAATACAGCCCTGCCAAATCAAGTGGGCTCTCAAAATAACAGCCTGATAGAGAGTAACCAACTCTTCAATCACCTATAAATTAGAGAATACCTCAGAAAACTCTTTGTCATTAACTGGGATACATTAACATAGTTGAGTGAACACAAAAATGAATAATAAAAGGTCCTAGAATAAGTGGTTCTTTAATGGAAATGAATGGAATTCCATTAAGGCCATGAGAATCTGATAAACAACAGGAAATTGCTTCCTAGAAAAATAGCTATTTATGAGACAACATTTTAGTAAAGAATTTCAGTGGCTTTTTGGTATCCCTGAAGCCTATTGTGAGAGACAACAGCATTGCTACTAATCCTTCTCCTTTCCTTATATTCATGTCCTTTGCCATAGGACTTCATGGCTCTTCCCACTACAGGCAGAGAATATTCTTTGTCCCATTGATGTTGTCCTTAGCCAATAATTTGCTTTGGCCAATGTAAATGACATAATGCTGGTTTCAACCTTAGTCTTTAAGAGCCATTGCATATTTCTCTTCATCCCTCTTACATTTTTGCCATTACCAGGAGAATAAAATGCTCCAGGTAGCTTTTTGGTCCAAGAAAGATGAGAGACATAGAAAGTACAGGTGGACTCAACCTGAGACTTGAAGCACAACCTAGCTAAGCCCAGTCTAGATCACCAAACCACCAGCTGACTTGCAAATGTATAAATGAGAATAAATGATGGTTGGTTTTGAGCCAGTGAGTTTTGGGACATTTTTTAAATGCAGCATTATTGTAGCTGCATTATGGTTTATTGTTATGCTCATTCATAGAACTTCTCCCCCTCAAGAGTCTATATGCTAAGATCTCTGCTCTAGAATGTTTTATTATGTAAGTTCAGTGTGCTTCTTTATACTGTACACATATTTTTTAAATTAGTGTCTGAATTCAATTTTACATAAGTCAAATGCCATGTTTACTACCAACTTACATTATAATGTTTAAGGTGTTTAATCTTCATTTCAGTGATCATCACCTAGCAGCAATTTCTAACATGTTAGCTATTTGCCTCCCCCTCAGTTTTTTCTGATGAGTTTGTCAATTGATCAACAAATATATACTTAAAAGTACAAAGGAAAAACCTCTTCAAAGGAACCCTGCAGTGAATCCATTTGTAAGTTGAAGAATCCTTCTGTAATGGGAAGAAACTTTTCCTTATCCATCTATTTGGTAAGCTTGAATTTTTGCCACCTGGGTATCTGAAAGCAGGGTACCTAAATTACCAAGGCTACCTCTAAGCAAAGTGCGGTATTTATCTTGATGTAAAGTAAATAATACTATCCACTATGTTTTGGTTGCTGAAAATTTTGTGTGATACTTCAAATTCATTCCATGTGAACAGTGTTTATATGAACATTACTGCAACAGAATTCAAGGTATATGACTGAGAAATATCCATCTCTGGTTTACAGTTCTTTCTAGGAAGAAAAAAACCAAATGGACAAGGTAGGGTTTAACAGAGTCCATTGCATTTAGGTGTCTGATTAATATTTATGGAATATAATTTGCAGAAAATGAAAATGGATTCTAATCACGGCTCTGTGACCTACCAACTCTGTGACTTTGGGCAAATCACTTAGCCTCTCTAGGCCTCTGGAAAGTAGGGGGATGGAGCTCCTCTAGGGGAAAAACATTTTATTTATTTTTATATTTCCAGTTACCCAATAAATACAGAAGAAAATTCAGGATGAAGGAAGACAGAGAGATATGAAAGAAGAGAAATTTAAGGAGACACAGACACAAATTGGTCTGTTCTTATTTTTTCCAATTCTAGGCTGGCCCACAGCTACTGTCAGGTAAGCAATCTAAAGAGAAAGAACCAGTTCAACCATTACAACTACAGTTGAATCTAATGATGGTAACTTTAAAAGGCTGTGCTATCTTAGAATAGTGTCTGCCAATCAACTATTTTTTTTTTTGCCATTCTTCATGATTTTTTTTGAGTCTGGTTTTTAAAACAGCAGCATTTCAGTGCAATATACCCAGATTTCCTTATTTTCCACACAATAAAAAATTTTAAGTTCGCTTTGTTTTCAAGGAAAACAGCAATTTCTAGCATTTTCAGTGGTGGCAACAATTGAGGCAGTTTGGTGATTGCCAGACACTAAAAGGATCATCTGAGA
This sequence comes from Mustela nigripes, assembly GCF_022355385.1. Lineage (NCBI taxonomy): Eukaryota > Metazoa > Chordata > Mammalia > Carnivora > Mustelidae > Mustela > Mustela nigripes. The sequence continues at coordinate 42,557,481 of NC_081575.1, forward strand.
ATTCTGAGTAATATTCAGTGTGGCAAATAGAAGACATAACAAGCACAAATTTTGCCCTACAGAGATGCTTATGATTTACTTGAGGTATTCCTGCCATGCTATTGAGTTCTCTAACTATAAATAAATGTACTAGATAGCCAATATTCCTTATTTTGAGTAAAGTTATAAAAATTTAAAATCATATAAAGTCATATAAAACAGGAGAATATTTAATTTTATAAAGCACAAAACTGAGCCATAATGACTTTTCAGATTGTAAGCCATTATGTCTAAACATGCAATTACAACCAAGTGTATTATATATTTTAAATAAAACTAAGGTTTTTTCTCTTTTTTTAAAGTGAGCCAAGTCCTAGGAGGCTAAATGTATAGAGTCAGGCAGGACAGAGAGTTAACACCTGCAGATAGCTTCTATTATCTCATTTGGTTTAATTAATGATGAGAAATAGTAATTATTTCCCCCATTTTATAGGTAAAGAAAATTTTAAGTACTGTGCTTAAGATTATAAAGCCAGTGATTGGCAGAGAGAGGTCTGATACCAGATCTGACCAGTATTATCACACTGTCCTGAAGAAGCATGAGCATGAAGAAAAGCTTCCAGAGATTAAAGAACTATTGAATGTACAGAATCAATATATTGTATACTTGAAACTAACATAACATCATATGTCAATTATACTTCAATTAAAAAAACTATTGAAAATGCATTACTTTATTTTATCCCATATGCCAAACATATATGTTGTTGATAACCAAAAATGATGTTTAAATAATGATTAAAAGGGTTCTTTCAATAAGTATAAAATACGAATTCTAGGTGATAATAACAAACCCTTGTGACATACTTTTACGGGTAGCATCTTTTCTTTCCTAGTGACAGATTAAAATAGTCATGTGTCTTAAATCAATGGAATCTTAGATGTGATGAAATACAGCTTTAATTTCAATCTAACAGATGAGGAAAATGAGGTTTGCTTGATTGTGTCTTTTCCACTTGAGAACTTAGAAACTAGATAATCAAGTTTATTAAGAGTTGGAATTAAGTTATGTATTAAGCCTCTAACTAAAATGTTCACCTAAAATATAGTAGCTTTGACATCACTGCTGTAGGTGGGCTTCCCCATGCTTCTGATCTCTAGAGAAGCAAGGGGCCATTACATATGGTTAGACCAACAGAGCAACCTAGAAAATAAATGCTATGGATGCCTGGGTGGCTCAGTGAGTTAAGCATCTACCTTGGCTCAGGTCATGATCCTGGAGTCTCAGGATTGAGCCCTGTGCTGGATCAGGCTCACTGCTCAGCAGGGAATCTGTTTCTCTTTCTCCTTCTGAGCCTCCCCCTACTCATGTTCTCTTGCTCAAATAAATAAATAAATAAATAATTTTTTTTTTTTAAAGTAAAAGAAAAGAAGAGTTAAGAGGAGGCTGATGATAAGAGCTCAATTTCAGTTGGGGAGTAGTTATTTTAATATTCATAGATGCAGCATAACATAAGCTGAACCATCTTGTTGAGGGGAGCTATTAGGGGATTCAGATAAGTTTTGAGGAGAAAGAACGTTCTAAGCAGAGAAATTGTCTACACATGGAATGAGCATTATTTATCCAGTGAGCAGAGAGAATGCCAGTCAAATCAGAGAAAGATTGTAAAAGTATGGAAGAAAGCTACAAGAACATATAATTATATATGGCAGAAATTATTGGAAACATCACCTATAGATTCACTCAGTATCTGAATTGGGTCAGTTTTACTCAGAGCACAGAAATAACCAGGCAGAATCAATTACCCCACTTTCTAGTGGGGTAAACAGCAATACAAGTAAAAGAGAGATTCTCTTTTCTGTTTCTAGTCACACACTTAATTTAAAATACAGAGGTTAGTTTTCATTTTTCTATGAATCATGCCCTAGGGGAAGATAACTCTTTGAAGTTGAGAACAACAGGCAAAATAAAATTTGTAATTATATTCAAAATAAAAATGTTATTGAGACTCTAGCATAAATGTCACTCAATCGAAAGACACAGGAAAATATATTCAGGAGTAATAAGCTTCAAGTTAAATAAATAGCATTAAAGTATTAACAAAATTATGGACAAGTAATCCAAACTTTCTCAAGGGCCTTACATACTTCAAGGAAAATAACTTCTAATTATCATAAAAATCCCTCTCCAATTTTCACAGTCCATCTATAATAGGCTGATTGCAAATGTAAAATGTATCGCTCAGGTAGTGCCATATAGTCAGCCATATCTCCTGTGTAATGACAAGCAATTGGAATAGCATTACTACTGCTTAAGCTATTTAATTCAAATTGCTTGGCATTTATGCTGATACTCTTACTGGAGGGAAAAAGAAAACAAAAAAAATTATAATAAACAAGTATTTTCTTACTATTAATCTTTCCTCACACAAAAACAATGGACCAAAAAAGAAATTGACAGCAGGAAAAGAAACAAAATGATTCTTTGACTACAGGGGTAATAGAAAAGTATCATTTTCCTAACTGTATTTCTGACAATTATCATCAGTGGGGAGCCTTCAGGGAAAAATAAAAAGAATGGAAGAAAATGTTTGGCTCAGATATTAAAACAGAGAATCCAAGAAAAGGTTTGTAGATGTCTGACCATTAAGAACCTTTGTGGGCGGGGGAATCTATTTTAAAAATTCATTATATAGTGTCATTATGGAAAATTGGCAGAGAATTAGAGTCCTGACTACACAACAAGTTTGCTAAGAGTTAAAGTGACAACTGCCTAGACAAGGAGGTAATAATGTAGGCTTATGTTGGACAGGGCTGGCATTTTTTGGAGCAAATGAAATTTTACAGAGATGTCCATGTCTTTAAGGGGCCCTGTGGCCTCCTTACCAACATATGATTTTGTCTTTTGGGACCCCTCTTATTTGCTCTTTCATTCATTAGCACACCTGCTTATTTATTGATTGTCTACTATATGCCAGCCTCTGCTAGATCTCTTCCTTCAAGAAGCTCACTTTCTAGTGGGGTAAACAGCAATACAAGTAAAGGAGAGATCACATCTACTTAGGAGATGGAGGTGAAGTGAACTAGAGGAAGTCAATATAGACTTCAAAGACAAAGTAACCCTGGAGTTTAATCTTAAAAGATGAGTAGGGATTCACCAGACAGACAAAAAGAAATTTCAAGGAGAGGAAGTGACATAAATAAAATCCCAGAAAGATGGCCTGTCATGGTGTTTTGAGGGAAATGCAGTTACACCTAGTTAATAGGTCTTCAGTTTACCCCCAAACCTTCATTTACCTTGAAATATTCAATATAACCCTAAGACCCTAACATCTAGCAGTTCTCGGTCAACAAAGTTTAACTATATCCAAGTCATATCTATGCAACGTTGCATCACAGATAATTTGATTTACTAAAGAGAAGAAGAAACAGGATAAAGTATCTTCAACTTCAAATACGTCCTGATCCTTTGAGTTGAAGATCAGTAGGCTTTGATAACCTTTCAATTTAAGGTGAGGTTTTGAGTTTATTCTCTATGAGTAGCATATTAGTGGTGAGGGTAGGCAGCTTCCTTACAGGACTTCCACTGGTTTTTAAGTAAGACCTTCCCATAGAGTTTGAGGAATGCCTCCAAAAATCCAATTTAAATTCCTATTTCTTGTGAGCATACATTCAAAGCCTCATAAACCACTGTACCCTGAAGTTTCCTTTCCCTCTCTGGTTGGGGAAATGGAGCCATCATTTCCCCCTTCTCCTAATAGTTCTAGAGCCAGGAACATGTAAATTGTGTGTAGAACTTCAGAACAGTACTCTCTTAACCAATGCTGTTCTGCAAATCACTCTACAATTCACTGGTACTCTACAAGTTTTCTTGGCCTAAATAATATATGATTCTCTCTTCAGTTAATATCATAAGACATCAGGATATCAAAATATCTTTTCAAAAATGTGTTCAAAGCAATCTCATCTTGCTAATATAGTCTTTTGGAATAAAGTTTGTCATTCCTGACTCTTAAGTATTTTTGCCTCACACATTGACACACTTTGAGTAAGTGCTAAAAAGCATTCTGGAAAATGGTTGTTGTTATATCCATCACATAGCCAAGCTCAGTCCATATTTGTAGATAGTTTCCAGTGGTACAGTGGGTGGACAGAGACAGTCCAGTGGAGATCAAACTAACTTACTCATGGGAGGAACCCATAGTATGATATAGCAAATAAGAGAGAGAGATTTTTTTGCTGGTGACTTCCAATGGCTCTGAAGCATTCTAAGGTGTATCATGCCTGGATTGTGGTTGATATATTCAGCTATACATCCCCTAAACCACCTCTCACCAAAATGACTAGGAGGAGGAATAACCAATGGAGGAAAAATTCAGAGACCGTGATCTCTCCATCAGAACTATAGGATATATGTTGGGAGCCATGAGGCCTGGTCGAGGGCATTGCCCCACTAGATTCAGGTTTGAACTGATACAGGCTTAATCCTGCTGAGGGCCAGATTGCCCCACAGATAAGCATGGTCTGACAGTCTCTTGCCTTTTTCTCTGATCCCTGTATCTCTCTCAAATAAAGAGCCCCTTGCTAATCTGCTGCAAACATCTCTCAGGCTTGTGGGCCTGAGCAACTTCAAGGAGGTAAACTATTCTGTACCTAGCACACTGGAGAACTTTAGATGTGTACCACAATAGACAGATTCCTCCCTAGATTGATGTTTTTCCAATGTTTTCACAAGCCGAGCCATTGAAATATACCCTGCCTCTTGCAAAGGTAACACCTTCTCATTCCTACTTCTCTCATATATACATAGTTCCTCCATATAGCCTCTCATTTTCCATGAATCTATATCCTGTTTCCTGCAATTCCTTACTACTTAGTTCATCCTTAAAGCTTTTCATTTTCCATTAATTTATATCCTGTTTTCCTGCAGTTCCTTATATATGTTACATAGTACACATATTTTAACTACCTCCTAAAGGTTTTTATGACCCTTTCCCAGGGACATGATTACTCAAGAAGCAAGACCTTATCCCCCATCCCTGGCACCAGTCTGTACCCATTATAACTTAACTAGGATAACATGTGCTGAACAAAGAGAAATTATCTGATGAGGGCTTGAGTCCTTTGATGTCCTTTACATAAGTATAACCCCCTACCCCAAGTAAACTGCCTATATAAGAAGCTATAAGATCAGAATAAAGTAGAGGTGCCTGACTACTGACCAGAACTTGCTCTGTGGCTCTCTCATTCCTCTCGCTGACACCGTCCATCCTTCAGGGACACCTGGACCTGCCGAGGCTGGACCCCAGCAGAAATGGACATAAACAGTATGTCAGAAAGAAAATTCAGGGTAACAATTATCCAGGCAATGGCTAGGTTGGAGAAAACCATTAGTTACAACATAGAATTCCTAAGGGCAGAAGTGAAAGCCACCTGGAAGAAGTTAAAATTGCTATCAAAGAGATCCAATTTAACCTAAATACTCTAAAAGCTAGGGTAACTGGCAGAAGACAGAATAACTGATCTAGAGGACAAACTGATAGAGAAAAAGGATCAGGAGGAGGCATGGAAGAAACACTTAGAAGCTATGAACATAGAATTAGGGAAATAAATGACACCACGAAATGTTCCAACATCAGAATTATTGGGATCCCTGAGGGGGTGGAGAAAGAGAGAAGACTAGGAGATATAGTTAAATAAATTCTGGATGAAAATTTTCCCTATCTGGGGAATAGAACCAGCATTTGTGTCCTAGAGGTAGAAAGAGTACCCCTCAAGATAAACAAATCTAGAAAGACCTAGAGGCACTTGATTGTGAGACTGACAAATAATTTTATTTTTTTTAAGATTTTTATTTATTTATTTGACAGACAGAGATCACAAGTAGGCAGAGCGGCAGGCAGAGAGAGAGGAGGAAGCAGGCTCCCTGCTGAGCAGAGAGCCCGATGTGGGGCCCAATCCCAGGACCCTGGGATCATGACCCGAGCCGAAAGCAGAGGCCTTAACCCACTGAGCCACCCAGGCGCCCCCTGACAAATAATTTTAGACAAGAGCTTCAGAGGGCACCTAGGGGAAGAGATTCCTTACACAGAGAGGAAGGTCCATCAGAATAATATCAGACCTGTCCACAGAAACCTGTCAAGCCAGAAAGGGCTGGCAAGACATATCCAGGGAACTAAATGGGAAGAACATGTCGCCAAGAATACTTTATCCAGCAAGGCTCATTCAGAATGGATGGAGAGATAAAGAGCTTCCAAAACTGGCAAGGTTTAAAAGAGTATATAACCATCAAGCCAACCCTACAAGAAATATTAACAGGGGGTTCTATAAAAAAAGAAATAGCCCAAGAGTAACATATAACAGAAATTTACAGAGACAATCTATAGAAAAAAGGACTTCACAGGCAACGTGATGTCAATAAAAACATATATTTCAATAATCATTCTCAACATGAATAGCCTAAATGCTCCCATAAAATGCCACAGTTGGATAAAATGACAGGACCTGTCCATATGTTGTCTACAAGAGACCCATTTGGAACCTAAAGATACATCCAGACTGAATGTAAAGGGATGGAGAAACATCTTTCATGCCAATGAGCCTCAAAAAAAAAAAGCTGGGGTAGTGATTCTCATATCAGATAAATTAGATTTTAAACTAAAGACTGTAGTCAGAGTTAAAGGACACTACATCATTCTTAAAGAGTCTATCCACCAAGAGGATCTAATAATTGTAAATATTTATGCCCCCAATACATGAGCAGCCAACTACATAAGACAATGGTTAATCAAGATAAAGAATCATATTGATATGAACACATTCATAGTAGAGGATCTTAACACACTACTCTCAATAATAGACAGATGATCCAAGCAGAAAATCAGTAAGGAATGAGAGCATTGAATGACATATTGGACCAGATGGACCTTCTAGATATATACAGAACATTCTTCCCTAAAACAACAGAATACTCATTCTTCTTAAGTGCACATGGAACTTTCTCCAGAACAGACCACATATCAGGGCTCAACCAATACCAAGACTGAAATTATTCCGTGAATATTCTCAGACCACAATGCTTTGAAACTGGAACTCAACCACAAGAAAATGTTTGGAAAGAATTCAAACACTTGGAAGCTAAAGACCACCCTGCTTAAGAATGTTTGGATCAACCAGTAAATCAAAGAAGAACTTAAGCAATTCATGGAAACTAATGAGAATGAATACACATTGGTCCAAATCCTATGGGATATGACAAAGGATGTCCTAAGGGGGTAACACATAGCCATTCAAACCTCACTCAAAGAAAGTGAAAAATCCAGAATACACAGGTCTCTTTACACCTTAAAGAACTGGAAAATCAACAACAAATTAAGCCAACCCCATGCACAAGAAGCAAAATAATCAAGATTAGAGCAGAGATCAATGAGATAGAAACTAAAGATACAGTACAACACATCAATGAAACTAAGAGCTGGTTTCCTGAAAGAATCAATAAGATCAATAAACCATTGGCCAAACTAATCCAAAAGAAAAGAGAGAGGACCCAAATTCATAAAATTATGAATGAAAAGGGAGAGATCATGACTAACACCAAGGAAATAGAAACAATCATCAGAAATTATTATTAACAGTTATATGCCAATAAGTTAAGCAACCTAGACGAGATGGATGAATTCCTGGAAACCTATAAACTTCCAAAACTGAATCAGGAAAAATTGACAACCTGAATAGACTGATATCTAGTAATGAGATTGAAGCATTGATCAAAAACCTCCCCAAAAACAAGACCCCAGGACCTGATGGATTCCCTGGAGAATTCTATCAAACATTCAAAGAAGAAAAAAAATATGTATTCTTCTGAAGCTAGTTCAAGAAATGGAAACAGAAGGAAAACTTCCAGACTCTTTCTATGAAGCCAGCATTACCCTGATCCTCAAACCAGGCAAAGACCCCACCAAAAAGGAGAATTTCAGACCAATATCCTTGGTGAATACAGATGCTGAGATCCTAGCTAACAAGATCCTAGCTAATAGGATCCAACAGTATATTAAAAAGATTATCCACCATGACCAAGTGAGATTTATCCAGGGGACATTAGCAAACTAATCAATGTGATAGAACAAATCAGTAAGAGAAGAGAGAAGAACCACATGGTCCTCTCAATTGACACAGAGAAAGCATTTGACAAAATAAAGCATCCATTCCTGATTAAACACTTCAAAGCATAGGTATAGAGGGAACATTCCTCAACTACATAAAATCTATCCCTGAAAAACCCACAGAAAATATCACTCTCAATGGGAAAAAGCTCACAGCCTTCCCTTTGCGATCAGGAACATGACAAGGATGTCCATTCTTGACACTGTTGTTCAACATAGTACTAGAAGTCCTAGCAATAGCAATCAGACAACAAAAAGAAATAAAAGGCATTCAAATTGACAATGAAGAAGTCAAACTCTCTTTGCAGATGACATGATACTTTATATGGAAAACCCCAAAGACTCCACCCCCAAACTACCAGAACTCATACAGCAATTCAGTAGTGTGGCAGGATACAAAATCAGTGTCAGTTGCTTTCGTATACACTAACAATGAAAATATAGAAAGGGAAATTAGAGAACTGATTCCATTTACTATAGCACCAAGAACCATAAGACACCTGGGAATAAACCTAACCAAAGAGGTAAAGGATCTGAACTCAAAGAGCTACAGAACACTCATGAAAGAAATTGAAGAAGACAAAAAAAAAAAAAAAAAGGAAGAGCATTCCATGTTCATCATGGATCAGAAGAATAAACATTGTTAAAATGTCTATGCTGCTTAGAGCAATCTATACTTTCAATGCCATCCCAGTCAAAATTCCACTGGCATTTTTCAAAGTGCTAGAACAAAGAATCTTAAAATTTGTATGGAACCAGAAGAGACCCCCAATTGCTAAGGAAATGTTGAACAAGAAAAACAAAAGTGGGGGCATCACATTGCCTGATTTCAAGCTTTACTACAAAGCTGTGATCAACAAGACAGCATGGTGCTGGCACAAAAACAGGCACATAGACCAGAGGAACAGAGTAGAGAGCCCAGATATGGACCTTCAATGCTATGGTCAAACAATCTTCAACAAAACACAAAAAAATATACAGTAGTAAAAAGATAGCCTCTTCAATAAGTGGTGCTGGAAAAATTGGACAGCTATGTATAAAAGAATGAAACTCGAGCATACTCATACCATACATAAAGATAAACTCAAAATGGATAAAAGACCTCACTGTGAGGCAGGAATCTATCAAAATCCTAGAGGAGAACATAGGCAGTAACCTTTTCGACATTGGCCACAGCAACTTCTTTCATGACATGTCTCCAAAGGCAAAGGAAACAAAAGCAAAAATGAACTTTTGGAACTTCAAGTTCAACAGTTTCTGCATAGCAAAGAAAGCAGTCAACAAAACAAAGAGGCAACCCATAAAATGGGAGAAGATATTCGCAAATGATACTACAGACAAAGGGCTGATATCCAAGATCTATAAACAACTCCTCAAACTCAACACACACAAAATAGATAATCACATCAAAAAATGGCAGAAGACATGAACAGACACTTCTCCAAAGAAGACATACATCTGGGGACGCCTGGGTGGCTTAGCTGGTTAAGCGGCTGCCTTCGGCTCAGGTCATGATCCCAGTGTCCAGGGATAGAGTCCCACATCAGGCTCCTTGCTCAGCAGGGAGCCTGCTTCTCCCTCTCCCTCTGCCTACCACTCTGTCTGCCTGTGCTCACTCTCGCTCCTCTCTCTCTCTGACAAATAAATAAACAAAATCTTAAAAAAAAAATAAAACATACAAATGGCTAACAGACACATGAAAAAATGTTCATCATCATTAACCATCAGGGACATTCAAATCAAAAACACATTGAGATACCACCTTACACCAGTCAGAATGGCCAAAATTAACAAGACAGTAAACAAGTGTTGGATAAGATGTTGGTGGGAATGTCAGTTGGTGCAGCCACTTTGTAAAACAGTGTGGAGATTCCTTAAGAAATTGAAAATAAAACTACCCTATGACCCTTCAATTGCACTACTGGGTATTTACCCCAAAGATACAAATGTAGTGAAAAGAAGGGCTATATGTACCCCAGTGTTCATAGCCGCAATGGCCACAATCGCCAAACTGTGGAAAGAGCCAAGAGGCCCTTCAACAGACGAATGGATAAAGAAGATATAGTCCATATATACAATAACGTACTATGCCTCCATCAGAAAGGATGAATATCCAACTTTTGTATTAACATGCACAGAACTGGAGGAGATTATGCTGCGTGAAATAAGTCAAGCAGAGAAAGTCAAGTATCGTATGGTTTTGCTTATTTGTGGAGCATAAGGATTAACACGAAGGACATTGGGAGATGGAGAAGAGAAGTGAGTTGGGGGAAATCAGAGAGGGAGACACACCATGAGAGACTGTGGACTCTGAGTAACAAACTGAGGGTTTTGGAGAGGAAGGGAGTAGAGGGTTGGGTCAGCCTGGTGGTGGGTATTAAGGAGGGCACGTATTGCATGGAGCACTGGGTGTGGTGTATAAACAATGAATTTGGAACACTGAAAAAAATTAAATTAAATTAAAAGGAAAGAAAGAAAAAGAAAAGAGAAGGAAGGAAGGAAGAAAATAGCCCTTTTTAGATGGCCATTCCAGGTAAACTAATAAAAGGTTTATCATTCCTTTATAGAACTTCTACATTCTTTCAACCAGAGCTCTTTTCCTCCCAGCCTGAAAATAAATGTTTCTGCAGAGTATGACATACACAGTTTGGTCTCTGAGTTAGTGTTTTTAATGTACTTGGTCTCTTACATGTGTGTTCACAGTGATACTGTGTCTCTTAGACATAAAGTTCCCAGAGGGCAGAGGTTCCTTCTCTGTTATTTCTCAATATAATTAATGCATCATGAAGCAACATGAACAGCTAGGTGCTTAATCAATGCCTCAATACATTGAGATTAGTGTATAAATAGGGTGACCATGTAACTGATCATTCATATTGGGACACTTGTGAGAATGACTGGGGACACTATTAATAATTATGCAGGGACAGGAGGCATAAACCAGGACTGAAAATCATGATGTTATTGTCACCCTTTTCATCCAAAACAATGATTCCCCTTTGGAGAAAGCCATATTGATTTCTTAAAATCATCAATAGGACAGCATTTAGAGTCAGACATTACTTTCGAGGGGAGAAAAAATATAACCTTTCAAAATGACTCAAAAATAATAAAATATGGTGTTTCTCTCATATATACAGAATTCTTTTTGCAGATATTGTACGTTAGTAGGTCATCTCCCTTACACCCAATGTTTTCTTTAAAATCAGTTTAATTAGCATATAGCATATTATTCATATCAGAGGTAATTTAGTGATTCATCACTTATATATAACACCCAGTTCTGATTCCATCATGTGTCCTCCTTAATGCCTATCACCCAGTTACCATCTCCCCACACACCTTCCTCCCAATTTTATTTTTCCTTCCCTTCCCTATGTTCATCTGTTTTGTTTCTTAAATTCCACATATGACCTTACACTTAACATTTGATTTGTTATCTGTTAGTATGACACTTCATTCCAGCTGTGATGGAAATGGGTACATCTAGCATGAGTAAATAGGAAAAAACAGTGGAAAGATCTTGTAATGGGCATCTATTCAGTTCTTTTCTGAAAGGCTGCCATTTAGAGTCATTAGTTCATTAAGCATATTTGCATTTCCAAGAATGTAATTGTTTTTTCATAAATTAGCCATTTTAGGCCAAACAGCCAAACTTTCATTTGCATTGATCAAAAGAGAAGTCATGAATTAGCTTTTGCAAGAGAAGGTTAACTGCTTAAAAACAACAACACAGATTTGCTATCTATTCTTCTCTCTTTCTAATTTCTTGCCGTATTTATTTTATCTAATTATCAAATACCCTAGAAGTTATACACTTAAACTCTAGGAAAATCACTCAAATAAAAGCTTTTGCTACAAACCGAGTTATAAAAGATATATTTATCTGACAGTAAGTTGAGAATGAACACTTGGCATAAAGATGTATCTTAGACTCTAAACCCCTTTGTTTATTTTCTGATTGTTCCCTTCCCAGCTGTTGTCATAGTACCAAGGCAACCACAGATCATAAGACTTTAACAAAAATAATGGAAAGAAAATCTAGATTGTGATTAAAATCATTTAGTTTTAGCACTGGCTCTATAGATAAGAGGTAATATCTGAGGTAATTCTTCTATTATATTAATGCTATTTTGTTAAGGTCATTTTAGTAACTGGATATAGATACATTAAACCCTCCCCTATCCATACCCCTTCCAATCATGCAAGCACGATCATTGGAATCATCCTTTTATTTCCCTTTTAAAAGTTTACAAAAGGGTGAGGGAGGGATGGAGAAGCACAATATTTTAAATCAAAATTTCAAATTAATTTAGGACAAAAGCCCAAGCTTCTGCCAAAGTACATGAAAGGCAACACAGTAAAAGGTCAACTCTAAAATTTTGTTTTCCTGATTCTTACTTGAAATAAGGGTTAGGAAGATTACACATTTTAAATATTTTAACTTGCAACTATAAATGCTAGCACACCTATACTTACTTGTCCCTCTTGTTCATTCTATATGAGGTGTATGTGGCCCACTGTAGCCCTTGTAGCATAAAATCAATACCAGCTATCGTAAGGAATCCCCTGTGTTTCACAAGACCTGTACTGATCTTTACCACTTCTATTAATCCATCCCACTATCATTTTATTATCCCCTAAGGATCAGTATATGAAAGTACATGAACACACACCCATAAAAAATACCATCCAAGCCAGTTTCCATGGAAATGAAGTAAAACACTTATTGAAAATTAGGGTCTCCTGTCTCCTGTAGGATATTTTCTTCGCCAACCTCTCCCTGATCACTTTCAGATCCTGAGATCAAGAACTAGAACTTATATCCAATGCTTATGAATAACCCAGTTAAGTCTTAAGAGGAACTCAGTATGCCTTTAAAAAACATTAATGGAACAAGAGAAGGAGAAAAAAGCAACATTCACCATTGTACCTTCTTATGTGTTCAAAGTCTTTAAATTTTTCTTTATTTTAATAAAAGATTCTTCTTAAGTAGCCAGCAACCCCAGTACACACACATGGTATATAATTTATAAAGGTAATTCTAGGTATTTTTCGTGGGCAACCTAATTGTAATGTCAAGGTCACAGGCACTATGATCCTTGGAGTTGCTTTTGAGGCACTTATAGTTCACTTTGCCTATGCAGAAGTAGATCTGCTGGCTTCTCTAGAGGTTTTGATTTTTTTCTCTGTAATTTTAACAATGTAGATATAAAAAGCACCCTACTCACCCCTCACATATAATATTAATGCAGATTAATGATGGCTACAAATTTTTTGACACTTCTCCTATTGAAAGCTGGGGTCTATGTCCTCTCTCTTTGAATTTTGGCAGATGAGTATTTTGACCAATAGAATATGAGATGACTGGGCCACATGCTGAGCCCAGGATTCAAAGAATGGCCATTTTAATTTCCTATCTCTTGAAACACTTGCTGTGAGGAAAACAACTATTATATGAGATGTCCAACTACCCTGGGACCACTATGCTGTGATGAAGCTCAAGCTACCATGTGAAGATGCCAAAGAGAAAGAAAGTCCCACCCTTCCTTCAGCTGTCCTGCTATTCCAAGTTAAGCTCCAGAGACATGTGGGAATAATCCATCTTGACATCTAGTTTTCAGATGATTCCAGTCCGAGGCACCTGCTGATAACCGCATGAGATCTCAAGTAACAACTGATCAGCTGAGACTAGTCAATCTATGGAACCATAAAAGATAATAAATTCTTAAAGCCATGAATTTGGGGACAATTTGTTATTCAGCTATGAATAACCAAACAGCTTCCAACAAAAGATGACTATTTTTCTTGATTGGTTATGAAAAATGGATACTTAATAGAATAAAAAAATCACCTCATGAATTTATTTTTTTCAGACTCCTCACACCAATTTATGACCCCTCCATTTTCCAAATTCTTTTAAAAATGCCTTAAAAATATATATCTGATACCAGGCCTCACCTTTTTATCATTCTTCTGCAATTGTATAGCATTTATGTATCATATTTTCATATTTCTATAAGCATGTTTACATCATTTAAATAGTAGTATCCTATCTATTATAAAATACGATGTTCATTTTTTAGCAAAGCAAGTATTCCACAAACAGAAACATATATGCCTGAATATAGAATAGGAGTTCACATGGTAGAATATTTTTCTATTAATATCAAGCTTAGATTTTTCATAAAACTGGCATTTTTTAAAATTAAACTTTTATTGTATCCTCCCCCTTTGTTAAGGCCACTTATTTCTCAGTTTTTCTAAGCTTAGCAGGAGGCTTAGGGAAAATCCTCAAAAAATTTTTCACCTCCTTCCCTTGTTTATATTACAGGCCTTTCTGAGCAAATGTACACCTGCCATTTACCTCTTCCTTCCAATATGCCTGCATGAGAAAATGAAGAGCAACTGATACTCTTTGGGTTCTACTGTGTCTCTAGTTCTAAAACAAAATGGATACTTTAGGTACATTGGTTTAGCCTCAGAGTTTAAATCCAGGAAAAGTCACTTTTCAGTAGATAAGCATTTTCTACACAGTCTTTCTAGAGTCTATTTAAATCTTATAATAAATTACCAGTTTTGTACCTCCATATACCTATATTATAGAGCAGAGCATGCAAAATAGGATCAGACTGCTAAAAGGCAGAACTTAATCTATGGAAATTATTTTTCTTTGTTCCATGTATTACAGCATTAATTCAATGACATTTCTAAAATGGAACTATGCTGACATAAGCAGATAAATAATTAGAAAGCATATAAATCATTACTTCCTAATGTGACTACAACAAGATTCAAAGCAATTTACAGATAAATATGAGAAATGACTACTTCTTTTTACTGAATTAAATCCAGCAACATTTCTAAGAAGAGAAATGAAGATTCCCATATTCATTGGCAAAGTACATATTCACAAAGGAAGATAAATCTCACTTTTCACCCATTTAAAATATTCTCTGAGGGGAAAATAGCTACAAAATTAACATTTTTCCTTTAATTAGTAAAATGTCATCTTAAAATGACAAGATAACCCTTTATTTCTACTACAATATGTAGTACTATTGTAGAATAAAGTTATATGTAGAATAAAGTTAAAAAAGACTAGAATGGCTTTGTATAAAGTCTGAGTCTCAAACCACTTCTAAAAGGATATACTGCTGTTAAACTACACTACACATTAAGAACCATTAGGTAAAATGAGATCATTACTGAAACATTTTTAAGGCTCAGAGTCTGTGTCACCAAATATTGTGAAATATAAATCATAACCTACAAAATCAATCACAGGTCCCAAAAGTCTAAAGCACTTTGAAGGATTATTTATTTTATTGGGGCTTTGATTTGGGAAACAAAAAACTAAGTTTTGTGACAGAATTTTTTAAATTGTTAGATAAAACACTTCTGCAGAAATGCATTATTCCTAATAGTTTACATAGTAAGAATCACAGTAACCTATCAAAACCACATAAAATTTTGATTTTTGTGATGTATTAATTATTAGTTTCTTCATTGTAAAATGTGTCATGAAATTCTCTCTCTTAGGAAAGTTCTCTTTCTTAGGAAAGGGCTCTAATGGTGAGCCTGGATGATGGAAATGAACAAGTAAAAATCTGGAGGAAGGGCCATTCTCCTGGAAAATGACAGATGGAGGAAACAAACTTACTTATTCAGGGTTTTTACCAGAAAATGAATTCTAAGTTGGTATAAAAAGTGAGTAGAAAAATGAATGTTATCTGACTCCTGGAGGGTCTGTAGTATGGCACACCATTCCAGACAGAAGCTGTGTCCTCAGTGAGACTATGCTTTTTCTTTAAAAAAGCCCTAACCTTTATAACAATAACTTGGGGGATTAGAAAGGGAGCCAATATCTGGCAGGGCTGTTCCACAGAAGCTTCTCTTGGTAGCTTCCCAAGAAAGAATTTCACTGCCTTCTAGGATAAGACCATATGTTCCCAATTTCAAGGTTTTCTTCCATAATTTGTTCTAGGCATTCTTTGAGACAAAACCCAATCCTAATAATCAGAGATGATAACTGGAACATTTGCCACTGACCACAATTACTTAAAGGTGAAGTAAAGAACGGCAGAAAGAAAGTATTGCAAGAGATTTTGTGGACACAGCAGGGAAAAATGAAAGGCACTATAGTTTGAACAATTAACTCATTCTGTGCACTACTGTACTTTTCACATTAACCTGATTGTCAACATCACTGTCCTTTTCTGCTATCTGGAAATCATATCTTAGGTAATTAAATCCAGACTTAGTCGTTTTGAATAAGCTCTTTTGTAATTTTAAGTATTTCTCACTGCTACTCCCCTTCCACCTCACCAAAAAGGACCCACACAAATTATGGCTGTGACACAATAAATATAAGATGCTATAATAAAACAACTCATGATAGCTAAACTCATATCTGCTTAGAGAATGAAGTGAAATGACTACATTTATAAAATACAACATATCATGCCAACAAGAATTAGTGCCATAATTTCCACCAGATTTGGGGAGGTTGGAGTATCTGGAAGAAATTGGCTTCAGGCAAGAATTTTATGTTGTATATCCTATTGCGAAGGAAATATAAAATTCAATCAGCAAAGGAAGCCCCAAATAATTCAATAAAGAACCAACATATAACACTTGAAATGGAAACTGTTATGTTTGATTCAACGAATTGCCAATTGACATAAATGTTATACTTGACTTTTTTGAATATTGGAAGAGATACACATGCAAAAGAACCATCAACTGCATGGAACAAGGCCATATTTTATTCATTCCTATATTTTTCCCCACTGGTTCTACTTGGTCTCTTTTAGTGAGACCAATTAGGAATTAATGTGTATGTTTGTTTTTTTTTTCAATTTTACATTCAAAATAGGACTAAGAATATTCAGTAGTTTAAAGATACACCCCCTTAGGACAATGACCCATTCTAAATTCCAACTAGCAATGGATTGCTATACAATTATTCACACTGACTATACACAACTTAATAAAAATAGGAAATCTAAAATTCAAACAGAAACATGAGTTACAGGGCGCCTGGGTGGCTCAGTGGGTTGGGCCACTGCCCTTAGCTCAGGTCATGGTCTTGGGGTTCTGGGATCTGTTCCTGCATGGGGCTTTCTGCTCAGCAGGGAGCCTACTTCCCTCTCTCTCTCTCTGCCTGCCTCTCTGCCTGCTTGTGATCTCTCTCTGTCAAATAAATGAATAAAATCTTTGAAGGAAAAAAAAACATGTTACAAAGAACTCCATTTTTTTCTAGATGGTATAATGTTTTATATAGGTTTGTGATCAACTCAATATACACCACATCATTAAAAAGCATTTACTAACTATGGGGCTGGCTCAGTTGGAAATGACGATGTAGTTGATCTTTTAGTGCCCTCAACACTTGCCATATATTCCTTGGTAATATGTTTTTCTTACCAATTTCAGGTATGTAGACTCCTCATATTCTCTAAATTTATGTCCATCAAATTTTGTTCATTTAAAAAGAGAGTTGATAAAATACACTCATTTTAATGCCCAGCAATATTTGTTATAATTAGATTTCTAGATATATCTGCCCTTTAAAAAGAGGACAAGAAACTTTAAGCTAATATAAAGTGTTTTTAAATTTTAAGATTTTAGCCATCAGTATTTCAGTAAGAAATATATTTGGGAGAGCAAAGAGACCTCCTAACATAACTTGGCATAGTCATAATATTAAGTATGATTATATAATATATATTATATAATTATATATAATATTGTTTATAATATTATAATAATATATATCATTTATATCATTATATATTATTAAATTTATATAATGATATATTATTTATATTATTATATATTATCACATTTATAATAAATAATAAATACATTTATAAATTATTTAATATTATATAATCATATTTAATATATTATATATAATATAATATTATATTATATATTGCATATAATTATATATAGATATATATCTGAGATATCTAGCTAGATATATATTTCATATATATATATATATATATATCTGAAAGCACAATGGACAAGAGCTTAAGTAAGCTTGAGTAAATGATTTACTTTCGTTGTGCCTCAGTTTCTTTATCTTTGAAGTATATGTAATACAAATACCTACAACAGGTTGTTGTGAAAATTAATACAGACATTAATATATAAAGCACAACACAGTGCCTGCAGAACATAAAGTGTTCAACAAATCATGGTTATTATTATAATTTTATCGACATATTAAAAAATCCATAAAGCCATTGGATTGTCATATCAAGAGATAGTAAAGTATTAGTGGAAAGCCAGGTCAAAGAGAAGGTTATTGCAACATGACACACAGTAGAGTGAAACTATACTTTTGACTGACCCAAAGTCCCAGGGCCTATTCTTAATGGTATCATGGGCCAGAGGTAAAGAACTATACCTCAGTGTATGTAGCCTTACCACTACACAAAGATGTGTTGAAAAACAGTAAAGGCAAGAAAAAGCCACTTGGTAGAGAGACACACCTGTGGAATAAAAGCCAAAGGAGTCTTAGATCACAAAGTATCCTATAAGCCACCCAATATTATCTAATGATATGCTACAGTGTGGAGATATGTAGAGGCATAGATTTTTACTAAATTTTTCCCAAATTTCTTTAGAGCCTTACTTTATTTTTTCCAGGTCTTGTACATGCCCATTACTTCTCTATGAGTTTGTTTACCATCTCTTCCAGTGAACAATGTTGTTTGCTCACAGACTACTTACTTTATCTTCTTTGACCTTGTGTAAATCTAAGAAAAAATTCCCTCTATACATAGACAGTTCAATTGATTAAAATTGTTGATGGCTGTGTTGCACATGTTTGATGTTTGCATTGCAAATCTGACTCACACATTATTCCCAAGTTGATTCTGAGCTCTCTTGAACAGAACTTCTCTTCTCATGTGTAAATTCTTCAATAATGATGATTTTAAATCTTTCTAAAAAAGATACTCACATATCTTATTGAGAGACTTTACCTAAAGTTAGGTACTGGAAATGAAAAAGAAAAAAAATATGTGACAGTGATGTGTGTTTGTGTGTGTGTAAACCATGTTTTCTTTTCACTTGGGAAAAATAATCAAGAACCTTCAAACAGAAACTGCTGCCATTTCTTAAATTTTGCCCCACCTTTTCCTTAAAACTAGCCAAATATTTTTTCCAGCTTTACTGAAATATAGTTGGCATATAAGAGTGTAGAAGTTTAAGGTGTACAGTGTGTTGATTTTATGTTTTTATGAATTGCAAAATGATTACCACTATGGTATTAGCTACCACCCCTATCCAGTTTATAGTTACTATTTCTTTTTTGTGGTGAGACCGTTTAAAACCTACTCTCTTAGCAACATTCAACTATGTGATACAGTATTAGCTCTAACCATCATGATGTACATTATAACACCAAATTTGTTAATTTTATAAGTGGAAGTTTGTACTCTGAGCAATATCTTCCCTAATAATTACCACTAAACTCTCTGTTTTTCTGTTTTTCCTATTTAGGGTTTACATATAAATGATATCATATAGTACTAAATATTTTTAAAATCAGTTTTAATAACAGACATGAGGAATAAGAAATGTATTTTGTTTTAAGTGAAGCACAAAGAAGAAAAATTTCTGACTTCTTAAATATGAAATTTCCCTAGTTTGTGGAAAGTCCCATATAAAAACAAATGTATAAGATGAAATTTTCATGGTAATGAACATATTATAGCTAATCAACACAATTTTAAAAAGTAAGTTTTCATGAGTTATGTCAGTAATTTTCTGCCTTCAGCTCAGGTCATGACCCCAGGACCCTGGGGTTGAGCCCCATGTCAGGCTCCCTTCTCAGCTGGGAGTCTGTTCTCCCTCTCTGTTTGCCCTCCACCCCCTGCTCATGCACACATGCTCTCTTGCTCTCTCTCTCTCTCAAATAAATAAATAAAATATTTTTTAAAAGATAGCCAGTTATAACTTTGTTGCTGCAAAGTTATGTGGGCTCTGATGTGTGGCCCAAAGAGTACCAGCTCCTCAAAGTCAAAGAATGACAGAACAGGATCTTCCATATCAAGCCAAATCAAAAGTAGAAGTAGTAGTAGTCTAGTATGATTCAAAAGATAAATCATTCAGTTATTAAGTAGTTCTTAAGTACTGACTAGTGCTGCTACCATCTATCCATTAATTCAACAAATGTCTTTTGAGTTACTACAATGTGCCTTGCACTGTTATAGGCCTCTTTAGAAATAATACATTGGACAAGACGGATATAATCCCTGTCCTCATAGAGTTTACATTCTAGCAGTAAAGATAGATAAACAAAATTAAATAAGTAAATGTTGAAGCATATCAAATGTTGACATATACCAAGAAGAAAATAAAATAAGGAAAGAAGATATGTACTTCTAGAATGGTACTATATTGGGGGGGAGGGGAGTGTGATGCAATTTTGAGTAACATAATCAGCTCAAGTATCTCTGAAAACTTCATCTTTGAGCAAAGACTTGAAAGAATAGAGAGAAATACTATAGCTATTTGGAGGAAAAGATTCCAGACCAAGGGTATTACAGTCCAGGCACTATGGAGACTGGGAGAAAAGTAGAATATAAGGCTCTTCTTACTATCTAGTTAGGTAGAAGAAAATACATATAACTAAATGTTTTCACAATACCCTGTGCTTACCTCTTAGTGTTTTTCACATTATGTTTTAACTATACAGTTACTTTTCTATCCTCCCACACTAGACTGTAAGCATCTTGAAGCAGGAGTCTTGGTTTATCCCTTTTTTGGTTTGTTTGGGTTTTTTGGTCCTCGATGTTAAACGCAGTATCTGGCAGAGTAGGCACTTGATCAACTAAAGAGCATGAATAAATTTAAGAAATAGTACTGAGGAGTATAGGGCCAAAGTGTGTTTCTAGCTAAAATTCCCTAGAAGTTCAGAAAATGAAAAATAATCAAAAGCTGGAATTGTCAGGGTAGGTTTCATGGAGTAAAATACACTTCAGATTAGTGATGGGAATGGGTGTGGATTGAGATGAGAGAACTCTCACCTACAGCATCACAAAGCTGGGAAACTTATTTTTTAAAGATTTATTTATTTATTTATTTATTTATTTATTTATTTATTTGAGAGAGGAAGAGAGAGCACACAAGTGGGTCAAGGGACAGAGGGAGAGGGAAAGAGAGAATCCTTCAGTGGACTCCCTGCTGAGCATGAAGCTCAATGCAAGGCTCAATCCCATGACCCTGAGATCATGACCAGAGCAGAAATCAAGAGTCTGACGCTTAACTGACTGAGCAACCCAGGTGCCTCTGGAAAACTTCTTATTTTATAATAGGCTAGAGAGAGCTCAGAATAGTATCCTATTTCTCAGATATAACACTGAACAATTAGTAAGATTAAATTCATCATAGAAGATGAACTTCAGGGGCACCTGGGTGGCTCAGTGGGTTAAGCCACTGCTTTCGGCTTGGGTCATGATCCCAGGGTCCTCAGATCGAGCCCCACATCGGGCTCTCTGCTCAGCGGGGGGCCTGCTTCCACCTCTCTCTCTGTCTGCCTCTCTGCCTGCTTGTGATCTCTGCCTGTCAAATAAATAAATAAAATCTTTAAAAAAAAAAAAAAGATGAACTTCAAGCCTTAGGACGAGAGTTCCTACAAGTATACCCGACTAGAATCCAGACTTGCTAAATCCCTTTGGCACTGAAGTTATTGGTTAATAACTCCTTCCAGGAACTTGTATCTCCCTACCTCAGGTCTATAAAATCAGTGAGGCTAGAGAAACTTTAATCAAAACTTTAATTCCGAAATTTAAACTGAAGAATCTTGATTTAGTGAATCTAAGAGGCAGACATTCCTCAGTGCACTAAAACATTAAGAAAGAGCTTTGTCAAGCACCTTTCTAGTATTGTCATCATTTTATTTGGTTATTATCTGGTCAGGGTGCAGATTTATATTCTAGCCCCTTCTATGCTTGAATATAAAAATTCTTCCTGCCAATTTTGCCGATTTCTATTTACCAGCCATTGATTTTTCTAGTGTGTTTCTAAATGGAGCTTGAAATTAACATGCCTCTTCCTTTTATTCACTTTCCTCTATCCTTGGCAGCATCAATAACCAGTCCAAGAAGTGGACCTGATTTGTGGGTAGAGAATGAATGTTGCCATTAGAAATATCCTGTCCTGGCATTCATAGCAGGATAAATCAAAATCAGATTAGTCTGGTGAGGAAAGAAAAACATGTTTCACCCCATTTACCCTGCTCATAATCCTGTGCACATCCTAAATTTCAGAGAAGGAGTTAAAAATTTCAAAATATACTTCAGAGATTTGCCCATGGACATAATAAAGATTGGGAAAGACTTTGAATTGGAAGTGGAATTGAAAGAATGATATTCATGTGTATATCTGGATCCAGATAATTTAAGAGTAGTGGATGATAATTTTATCATATCAATAAAGTTTTTAAGAATATCTAAAATTAGAGGGGGAAACTACATAAAATAATGATTTCTAAGCCTCATTATACACACCAGAAGGACTCAGTTGTTAATGCCAAAAGTTTCCGGTTTAGGGATGCCTGGGTGGCTCAGTGAGTTAAGCGTCTGCCTTCAGCTCAGGTCATGATCTCACAGTCCTGAGATCAAGCTCCACGTTGAGCTCTCTGCTCAGCAGGGATCCTGCTTCCCCCCACTTCTCTGTCTGCCTCTCTCCCTACTTGTGATCTCTCTCTCTGACAAATAAATAGAATCTTTTAAAAATGGTTTCTGTTTGTGAAATTTTTTATCCTTTATTCAAAATATTCACTGTTTCTCCTTACAAGAATATTGTGCACATTTACCCTATTATCTTCTGGCCTAGACATATTACTTGCTTTGACCAAGACAATGTGAGTGGAAGTAATGCACACTGTTCTTCAGGACTTTTAAGAATAGTCAAGTAGTCTAACACCTTCCTTTTTACCCTCTGAAATGAAAATATCAATGTTCCAGATAGGAATTATTCCCTTAGCCTAGGTCCTAGAGTAAAGAGAATATGGAGCAGAAAATTCCTAAGGGAGAAATAAATGTTTGTGTTTGTAAGCCACTGAGATCTTGGAGTTATATATTACTGTATCATAACTTAACTAAAAATGATTAATATAATTTCTATGAGGCAAAATATTATTTTTGTTTAAAGGTAATGAGACCTTATTAAAAGCCATATATATAAGAGTATATAAGAGTATATAAGAGTCTATACACACATATTTTATAAATTCTTTGAAGTCCCATTTATATTGCTTGACTATCTCTAGTTGCTTGAATGTGAATCCAGCTATTGGTTTTGTGGTATATCTTTCTTGATGTTGAAGTTTTTCTATGTCTTATAATTTTCTTTCAGATTTCTTAAGAAATAATTGATGTACATCATTGTATATGTTGAAGGTATAAAGCATGATGGTTTGATTTACATATAGTGTGATATGATTACCACAATAGGTTCAGCTAACATTTAGATACAATAAAAAACAAAGAAAGAAAGAAAACAATTTTTTATTTTGATGAGAACTCCTAGGATTTACTCTCTAAGCCTACATATCATACAGGGTGTTAGCTATAGTCATCATACTGTACATTACACCCTAGTATTTATTTTATAACTGGAAGCTTGTACCTTTTGACCACTTTCCTCCAATTCCTCTTCCCCCTGTCTTCTACCTCTAGTAACCACAGTCTGATCTCCTTTTTATGAGTTTTTATTCATTTATTATTTATTATTTTATATTCTACATAAGTGATTTCATACTGTTTGTCTTTCTCTTAGTTATTTCACTTAACATAATGCCTACAAGATTCATTCACATTGTCACAAATGGTAAAAATTTTCTCATTTTTATGACTGAATAATATTCTACTGTGTATATTTACCACAAATGCTTTATCTATTCATCCATCAGTGAACACTGAGGTCATTTCAATGTCTTGGTTATCGCAAACAACGCAATATATATATATTGCTATATATAGCCAGCATTTGCTATCTCTTTTCTTTTTGATGATGGCCATTCTAACTGGCACA
Organism: Mustela nigripes; assembly: GCF_022355385.1. Classification (NCBI taxonomy): domain Eukaryota; kingdom Metazoa; phylum Chordata; class Mammalia; order Carnivora; family Mustelidae; genus Mustela; species Mustela nigripes. Next base: position 42,581,681 of record NC_081575.1, read on the forward strand.
AGATAATATCTCATTGTGGGTTTAATTGGCATTTCCCTAAAGACAGGTGTTATTGAACATCTTTTCATGTATCTGTTGGTCTTCTATGTATCTTCCTTGGAGAAATTTCTAGAAAGGTCCTTTGCCCTTTATTTAATTGGGTTATTTGTTTTTTATTTTTTTGCTATTGAGTTGCATGAGTCTTTTATGTATATTTTATATATTAACACCCTATCAGATATATAGTTTGCAAATATTTTTTCTCATTCTATAGGTTTTCTTTTTCACTTTGTCAGTGGTTTCTTTTGCTGTGTAGAGGCTGTTAGGTTTGATGTAGTCTCATTTATTTTTTATTTTGTTGTTTGTGCTTTAGGTATGATAATCATAAACTCCTTACCAAGATTCATGTTAAGGATCTTAATTCGTAAGTTTTTTTTTAAAAGATTTTATTTATTTATTTATTTGACAGAGAGAGATCACAAGTAGACAGAGAGGCAGGCAGAGAGAGAGAGGAAAGTAGGCTCCCTGCTGAGAAGAGAGCCCGATGCGGGACTCGATCCCAGGACCCCAAGATCATGACCCGAGCCGAAGGCAGCGGCTTAACCCACTGAGCCACCCAGGTGCCCCCGTAAGTTTTTTTTTTTTTAAAGGAGTTTCATGCATGCCTTCAACACTCACATCTAAGGCTTTAATCCAGTTTAAGTGAATGGTTATGAGTGGTGCATGATATGGGTTCAGTTTTACTCTCCTACATGTGAATATTCACTTATCCCAGCCATTAATTGAAAAGACTGTCTTTTGTGCATTGAGCATTTTAACTCCCTTACCAAATACTAATTAGTTGTATGCTTATTTCTGGGTCTTGATTCTGTTCTATTTGTCTATTTCTCTCTTTTTATGCCATATCATACTGTTTTGAAATATATTTATAGTATAGGTTGAAATCAGGAAGTGTGAGGTCTCCTGCTTTATTTTCCTTTCTCAGGATTTCTTTGGATATTTGGGGTCTTTTGTGGTTCCATGTAATTTTTAGGAGTAAATTTTCTACCTCTGTAAAAAATGCTGTTGGAATCCTGATAGCAATTGCATTGAATCTATAGATGCCTTTTGGTAGTATTGCCATTTTAACAATATTAATTTTTTCTAATCCATGAACACAGGATACCTCTCCATTTATTTGTATCTTCAATTTCTTTCACTAGTGTCTTGCAGGTTTCAGTGTAGAGATGTTTCACTTCTTTAGTCAATTTATTCATAAGCATTTTATTTTTTATGCTATTGGATAGATTTATTTCTTTTTCAGAAAATTCATTGTTACTGTATAGACATGGTACTGATTTTTATATGTTAGCTTTGCATCCTGAAAATTTACTGAATTTATTGATGAGATTTAACAACTTTTTTGGTTGCCATCTTTAGGATTTTTCTGTATATAATAGCATGTTATCTACAAACAGAGACAATTTTATTTCTTCCCTTCCAGTTCTATCGCCTTTTTTTTCTTTTTCTTGTCTGATCGCTCTAGCTAGGACTTCTAGTATTATATTGAAAAGGAGTGTTAAGAGTGGGCACTCTTGCCTTGTTCCTGATCTTAGAAGACAAACTTTAAATTTTTCATCATCAAATATGTTGTTAGCTGTGGGCTTACTATATACGTCCTTTATTATATTGAGATATGTTCCTTCTATACCTAATTTGTTAAGAGTTTTCATGATGACTGGAAATTTGTCAATTTTTTCTGCATCTATTTGGATGCTTATATGATTCTTTTCTTTCATCGTATTAATATGATGCATCACATTTATTGATTTGTGTATGCTGAACCATCCTTGCATTCTAGGAATAAATCTCACTTGATCATGGTGAATGATCCTTTTAACATGCTGCTGAATTTGGTTTGCTAGTAATTACTGATAATTTTTGCATCTATATTCTTTAGGGATATTGGCCTGTAGTTTTGCTTTCTAATAGCATCTTATTGATGTTTTGGTATCAGGATAATGCTGGCCTTATAAAATGTGTATAGGAGTATTCCCTCCTCTTCAATTTCTCAGAAGAGTTTGAGAAGAAGTGGTGTTAATTCTTTAAAAGTTTGATAAAATTCACCAGGGAGGGGCGCCTGGGTGGCTCAGTGGGTTAAATCTCCTGCCTTCAGCTCAGGTCATGATCCTAGGGTCCTGGAATCAAGCCTCGCATCAGGCTTTCTGCTCAGAGAGCCTGCTTCCTCTTCTCTCTATGCCTGCTTCTCTGCCTACTTGTGATCTGTTAAATAAATAAATACAATCTTTAAAAATTTTTTAAAAACTTCACCAGGAAAGCTTATCTGGTCCTGAAGTTTCCTTTGTTGGGATATTTTTGATTGTTGAGTCAACTGCTTACTAGTAATTGGTTCCTTCAGGTTTTTTATTTCTTCATTACTCAATCTGGGTAAGTTGTATGTCTCTCTAAGAATTTTTCTATTTATTTTTGGTTGTCTATTTTGTTGGCATATTATAGTTTTTCATAGTAAGCTCTTATGATTCTTTGAATTTCTGTGATATCAGTTGTAATGTCTCCTTTTCTTATAATTTTGTTGATTTGGACCTTTTTTCTTTTTTCCTTGGTTAGTCTAGCTAAGGGTTTATCAATCCTATCTTTTCAAAGACTCTACTCTTAGTTTGGCTAATCTTTTCTATTTTTTTTGTTATCTATTTTATTTATCTCTGCTCTAATCTTTATTATTTCACTTGTGCTAACTTCAGGCTCCATCCATTTTTCTTTTTCTAGTTTTTTAAGGCATAAAGTTAGGCTGTTTCTTGGGGATCTTTCTTGCTTCTAACTGTAGGTATTTATTGCTATGAAATTCCTTCTTCCCTGCTTTGTTGTATGCTAAAAGCTCTGGTATGTTGTGTTTTCCATTTTTGTTTAGCTCAAAAACTTTTATTTCCTTTTAGTTTCTCTTTGATCCATTGGTTGTTCAAGGGAGTGTTGTTTAATTTCCATGGATTCATGAGTTTTATAGTTTTCCTGTTGCTGTTCTAATTTCATGCCATCATGGTCAGAGAAGATACCTGCTATGATTTCAAACTTCTTGAATTAGCTAAGGCTAGTTTTGTGGTTTAACAATGTAGTCTATCCTAGATAATGTTCCATGTATGCTTGAAAGAACATGTATTCTGCTAATGTTGGATGGACTGTTCTGTAAATGTCAGTCAGGTTCATTTGGTCTACAGTGTTGTTCAAATCTACTGTTTCCTTATTGATTCTAGGTTTAGATGATCTATCCATTATTAAGGGTGGGGTATTAAAATCCCCAACCCTTACTGTATTAGTTTTTATTTCTCCTTTTAGTTCCATTAGTTTTTGCTTAATATATGGATGTGCTCAATGTTAGACACATAAATATTTATAATTATCAACACATAAATATTTATAATTATTATATCTTCTTGATTTATTAACCCATTATAATTATATAATGACTTTTTCTTTTTTTTTTTTTACCATTTTTAGTTTAAAAGCTATTTTGTCTGATATAAGCATATTTATCCCTAATAGCTCTCCTTTTTTTTTCTTTTGGTTCTCATTTGCTTGAATGTCCTTTTCCATTCCTTCACTCTCAGTCCATGTGTCTTTAAAGCTAAAGTGAATATATTATAGGCAACATACTGTTGGAGCTTGTTTTCTTTATCCATTCAACCATTTTATATATTTTAATTGGAGAATTTAATTTGTTACATTTAATATAATTATTGGTAGGCAAGGACTTACTATTGCTATTTTGTTACTAGTTTTCTGGTTGTTTTGTAGCTCCATTGTTCCTTATTCCTTATCCTGCTGTCTTTTTTGTGTTTTGATGTCTTTTGGTACCAGTATGCTTTGATTTCTTTATCATGATCCTTTATATAATTACTACAGCATTTTCTCTTGTGGTTGCCATGAGGCTTACATAAAATATGTTAAACTTATAACACCCTACTATAAACTAATAATAACTTAACTTTAATAGGAGTTGTAAACTTTATATTTTGTCTTTTCCTCCCCCTCATGTTTTAGGTTATTGCAGTTACAAATTACATTTTAAAAAATATCATGTAACTAATGGCAGATTATTATAGTTATGGTTATTTTTACTTTTTCCATTTTTTAAACTATAGTTTAAAAGTGAATTATTTACCACTATTACCACACAATAGAATCTAACTATGACAATATATTTACTACTACCAGTGAGATTTACATGATTTTTTTAATGTTTTAATGATCTTAATGAGAATTCTTTCATTTCCATTCAAAGAGCTCCCTTTAACATTTCTTCTTATAAGGCAGGTCTGGTGATTATGAACTCTTCCAGCTTTTGTTTGTTTGGGAAATTCTTTATTCCACCTTTATTTCTGAAGGACAGCTTTACTAGGTCCTGAATTCTTGGGTGACAGTTACTTTCTTTCAATATTTTGAATATGTCATCCCATTCTCTTCTGGCCTGAAAAGTTTCTCTTGAGGAATCTTACAATGGTCTTCTGAGAGGTGGCTTGTATGTAATTTCCCTCTTCTCTGGCTTTTCTTAAAGTTCTTTTTTGTCTTTGACTTCTGATAATTTAATTGTTATGTATCTTAGTGTAGCACCGTTCAGGTTCAACGTATTTGGGGTTGTTTGGCCTCCTGGATCTGGGTGTCCATTCTATTCCCCAGGTTTGGGATATTTCAGCCATTATTGCTTTAAATATACTTTCTGTCCCCTTCTTTTTCTCTTCTCCTGGAATTCTCATAATGCAAATATTGTTTCCTTTCACTGTGTTACATAATTCCTATAGGCTTTCTTCACTCTTTTGTACTTTTTTTCTTTTCATTTCTATGACTGGGAAATTTCCAATGATTCCAATGATTCGATGAGGAAATTTCCTCTCCAATTCTTTCTTATGCCTAGTCAAGTCTACTTTTGAAACTCTATTGAATCCTTCAGCTCAGTTATTGAATTTTTCAACTTTAGGATTTCTGTTTGTTGTTTCTTTCTTTCTTTCATTTATTTTTTTCTTTCTTTTTTCTTACTTTATTTTGATGGTTGCTATTTCCCTGTTGAACTTCTCATGCATCTTTTTTTGTCTTTGACTTCTGACAATTTAATTTTTATACATATAGTATGTACATGTTATGTCATTTGTTCATGCATCATTTCCTAATTTTTTTTAGTTTCTAGGTTTTCTTGTCATTCACTAAAGTTACTTAACATGATTATTCTGAATTCCTTGTCTGGAAGTTCATAGATTTCCATTTCTTTAAGGTCAGTTATTGTAGTTTTATTAGCATTGTTTGATAGTGTCATATTTACCTGTGTTTGTGTGTGTGTGTGTGTGTGTGTGTGAGAGAGAGAGAGAAAGAGAGAGATCATTGATTCCTTACTCTGTGCATTTGAGCAATCAGATTCTTTCTTCAGACTCAATAGGTTTGCTTTGTCAGAGAAAGTTTTTTTTTTTTTTTTTTAAACCAGTCAGCTCAGTTTGGGTTTCTTGGCGTCTAGTGGTAATGTATTTGGGCATGTGGGGTCTGCTATTATGCTTTGTTTTTAGGTGAGACAACTGTTTAGTTTCTGAGGACAGAAATGGGGCATGTGCCCTTGGCGGAGAATAGTTGGATAGGGCTGATGGCTTAGTTTCCTCCCTAAGTGAGGTGTAGGAAGGGCTCTGCATTTCCCTGTGTTTTCTGGCCAGGCTTACTAGATCGTAAGCATTGGGGAACTATGAATTAGCTTCCATGTCCTGACACAGCAGCAGTAAGAGACCCAGGGCCTATACAGTTCATTGTTTGGAGACCCAATTCAGGACAGAGTGTGCACTGACTTTCCTGGTCAGGTGAAGGCCACAGAATTTGTTTTTCAGATGAGGGAATATACAAGCTATGCTCTCCATTCAAATTGCCACTGTATAGAGGGCTGTTGACTAGACTCTGGAGCTTGAAGCCTCCTATATGCTCTGGTTAGTTTCTCTGACTGGAGAAGTTAAAGGCTGTATTTAGCAATAAGTGGATGTACCAATTAGATTCCCTACCCAGGCACAGCCCAGGCACAATGAGTAAAACTTTTTGTTCATTGTCTTAACTCAAGCCAAATTGCACCTCAAGTTTCTTGACAAAACAGGGCCACTGACTTTGGTCTGCAAACTATCAGCTCTGTCTTTCCACCTCTTGGTTCAAATGTCACCAGGATGCACTGTTTCTAGGAGATGTTTCCAACCCGTCTGGTCAGATGGGGTGGAAAAACAGTCTCCACAGAGTACGGGCCTATGTCTTTGTTCCCTTGCCTAGGCAGGAAGAGAAGAGGTCACTGCATGTTTCTTTAAATTTCACAGACTCCTCAGCTGGGAGAGTCTATGAACTAACATCAGCCTTGGCTATGAATTAATACACCTGCCTGTGCCTATAGCACAAGAGCGCTCTATGCCCAGCACTCACTTTTCTGTGGGGATGATCAGCTCTGCCTGCCTGCTTATTGGCTCAAGTTCCTCTCAGCCACGTTGCTTCCAGGAATTGTAACCAGTCCGTCTGGTCAGATGAAGTCGAAGGATACTCTTTACTGTGGGTGGGGCTGTAATTCAGCTCCTTGCCTGGACATGGGCAAAACAAGGTTTAGGGCTGGCAAAATTTGTGTAAGGATCCAAACAGGCAGATCTACACCTCACTGAGCTCCCTAATCAGAGTGAACCACTTACTTAGGTCTGCAGATGAGCAAAGCTGCAGGTTGTGATTACTACTGGGCACTGCATGTGTGAACTCAGTCTCTCAAGAGCTGTGCGCTGATTGTTGCAAGCCCCTCCCCTTTTTTCCATCACAGTCAGATTCACAGTGGTTGAATACCACAAATGCTCCTGCAGTCCCCATGGTCTGAGATCAGAGTAGGAACTCCTGCAATGTGATTCACAATGCTGGGGGAAGCTGGTTCTCCAGCCCTCCCCCTGCAGGTTGTCTTTTACCATTGGAGGAACTAAAGGCTCAGGAGAAGCCTGTCTATGTGGTTCCACGCTAGCCTGGATGAGGGCCAATGTGATCAGTGCCACTTCTCACTCTTCTGTCTGGGCTTCTGTGGTGCATTCTCTCAGTGGTGTCTTGTTCTTGAAGAGTTGTTTGTTCTTCTTGTGAGGGGGAGCAAAGTAAAAAACAATCTATATCACTGCTTTAGTGATGTCATTCCATAATTTTTACTTTTGAGTCCAAACTCCAAGGAGATGTGAACCTTATTTCTGAAGAAGATACAACTAGACCATGAGTTGTGATGGCATCTTTTGTTATGGTTTCATAGATGCTTCTGCCTGAGTATGAAAAGATTCACCATTTCCAAATGAGTTTTTACATCCATTTAGGGGCTCTAGGTCTCTACAAGTAAAGGACAGTATTCTAGTCTCTCTCATGTTACCTAGAGCTTAGGGTATTTAGTGAATTTATTATCTGCAAGACCCTAGGCCAGCTAGCAGAGATTTTACAGTAGCCATTCATAAATGACACATTGCTTTTCTGGCTCTGGGAAACATGTAGGAAACCTAATTCTCACTCCCTGCCCTTCAACGAACTTAACATCTTGATAACAGGCCAGAGCATATTTACCACTTAGCTAATGAATCTTAGTTTCTGGGCCTCACCAGCATTGGCTCCTTCCATGGTCCAAGGAATGACCTCAGAACTGTGCCCAGGTTCTCATGGATTTTGGTAAAATTGAAAAGTAAGATAATTTTTAAGGAGTGCTTTCTAAATTGTGTAGGTTTCAGGTCTCAGAAAACTTGAAATTACTTATGCTCTCAACTTATAAAACATTAGATTCCCAGCCCCTAAGTAAAGTGTGGAATTCTGGTCTTTCATATTCTGTGCAGCTTCACTTATTGCTCACTACTTTAGCTGTGGTTTCCTCATTTGCAACACCTAGACATACCTTTTATATGTTTTCAGGTCTTTCTAAATGTTTAAAAGATATATTTTACCCACTATTTTATTTGTTTGTGATAGAGTATTTCCTTTCTGTTCTGTTCTCTATTTTGGCCAGAATTCATACTCAACACTAAATTATGCAGGCTCTCTCAACAACAGATACAACTTAACAATGGTCTGAAAGCACTTTATGATGTTAGACAGTGTGGAAAATATGAAATGAGACAAAACCATGATGTTGGGTGCCTGGATGGCTCAGTGGATTACGCCTCTGCCTTCGGCTCAGGACATGGTCTCAGGGTCCTGGGATCTAGCCCTGTATAGGACTCACTGCTCAGCTGGGGAGCCTGCTTTCCCCTCTCTCTCTGCCTACCTCTCTGCCTACTTGTGATCTGCTTGTCAAATAAATAAATAAATAAATAAATAAAATCTTTTAAAAAAAAATCATGATTGTTGCCCCTAAGAAACTTATAATTGAGAATATAAATCTAATCTCTATAAAATAGTGAAAAATAATTTAATAATTTCATTAAAGTGTATTAAAAAGCAAAGTCTTCTTTCAAGATGATAATTGTCATAAGAGTCAGAATGTTCTGACATATAATGAGGACTTACTAAGCAAAGGAATTACCTACAGCAATATTGTGTTAACATCTAAGATATCTCAGTTTGCATTCTAATCACCTTTGTGTATCTTATTTAGAATTAGTTCAAGGTCTTTCAATCCCTTTTATACAGAGGAGTTTAGAATTAGGTACATCACACTAGTAAAAGGTATAAAATTTTTCAGAAAAAAAAACAAGGACTATAAAATATTTAGAATTGTAAAATAGTAGAAAATATTAGAGCCAAATCACCCATGGTAAGGATAAAAAATGATGTCAGAATTGGATAAGATCCTAAAGAACAACAAGACAATCTCTTTATTGCATAGATGAAGAAATTAAGGACAAGAGAGACTAAATGGCAGTATCTGGTTCTATATTTCTACCTTTGTTTCTCAGACTTGTATTATCAAGTGACGGTAGAAAAATATGCAATTTAGACAAAAGCAAAAATCTATCGGCAGTTTTGTTTTGACATTTTAAAAAAACTGTAAAGGCAACTTCTTATAAATTCTTATAGATATCTTGACTAAACAAACTCTTTGACTTATTAGCCTCATTGAGTGATTTATACAAAAAGGGACACACTTTTTCAGGGCCTTTTTATATACGCTGAATCTTTTACAAGTCATATTTGTTTCCATTTTGAGCATTTAAGAACTTATTCAAATATTTATTTAGTTTGATTTCCCCCATGTGCATGTCTTTTTGGAGGAGCTGAAAATTCCCAAAGAATACAGGATCATGGTGTCATTCACAGAGAGAGACCAGAAGAGCTTCATAAGGCAGCAGATGTCTCCCATACTCATACTGACAATTTAGAAATGACAAAAACCAAAATTCAAAAGACTTAAGTTATCCTGAAGACAATTTTCCTCTCTTCAGAGAGAATAGAATAGTTCCAATAGAGCTAATAAAACAAGGCAACCTGAGAAAAATCATAGAGAGAAAAAAAATAAATTCACCTTGATAATTTTCCTCAATAGTATAAGAGAAAGTTACAATGAATGCAGAATATGGTAGAGAGATGTATAGGATAGTAAGCAAAGGGAGGCAGGTATTAAGAGCAGACTTTAGAGCCAGCCAAAACAGGGATTGAATCCCTGTTGGCTGATTTATGACATGGCTTTGAGCCAGCTACTTAACTTCTCTGATTCTCAGTTCCCTGATCTCCAAATTTACAATATCACCTTTGTAATAAACCAGTTAAGATGCTTAACATAGCACCTGGCACATACTAAGCATTTAACACATGCTGGTTATTATTGTTATTCATGGTTAAACATAAGAATGCATGCCAAAGCCATATAATGACCCTATACCATATCTCTTTACAATCATGAGTAATTAAAAGTTTATTATATTTTTAAATAACCTTTCTTAGTACTTCCTCATGAAGTTGTTGCAAAAACAAAATGAGATAATACAAAGTACTTAGATTACTTTACTGTTACTTAGCATAGCACCTGGCACATTGTAGGTGTTCAATAAACAGTCACTCTTCTTATTCATAGAACTGACTGATAGCTCCATGTTCAATTGACCTATAGTCTTATTCAAGGAAGCAATTATAAAATGGCTACCAGGGCAGCATCTTACTATATTGATAGTAGAAAAGATACAACATCCCAGAGGTATGAGTTACCATAAGGTCTCTAAGAAATACATATAAGAGATACTCTATTTAATAATCCCGTCTAAACAGAGATAAATTTTTAAAAAGTGGTTATACTACATTCAGTGAAATAAATGTTTCTTCCAACAATTACCAGAGGTGTGCCACAGGGTGGTAGAAATGGAAAAAAAATCTTAAAGAAATGCTACTGGGAGAGTGGGAACTAAACCTCACAAATACAACCAACTTCCTCTTTCCTGTCTTTGAATGTCTGTATTTGACAGACATGCCTATTCATTGATAAAGATTGGTTCTAACTCCCTCTGGGTGAAAATAGTCACTGATTCAATAATAGATTTATAGTTTGGTTAGAACTGTCCCAAGAGTAGGAAAGTCCCCCTCCAAAAAGAAATTCTATAGGAAACCATGAAGTAGCATATAGATTTTGGGAAAAATTAAAAGGAAGTGGTTTTTACTAAAATGTATTTATAGTAGTTTCTTAGTCTTGGGTAAATGATACTAAATATACACAAAATACTTCCTCCCCCCCCAAAAAAAACACAAATTAACAACTGGCATTAAAATAACATTAATAACTGGCTAGAAAATGATACTGGGGTTCAATAAAAGCTGATATTTTTCTTGAGACAACATTGTTACACAAGGTACGATATTTGATATTAGAAGAAATAAATGAATATTTGATGTTAAGCATATATTCAAAATGACAGAAAAGATCATTTAAGGCACTTTCAGACATCACAGTTAATACAGAAGGGAAAAGAAGTAAGTCTGAACCCAGTGAGTTTGCTTTCCTACATGAGAAGGAATGAGATAATGATTTGATTGGAGACTTTTTAAGGCAATGAATATATGTAGTATTCAGAGCTGTGCAAGGCTGACTTGTACATTTGGCAAAAAAAAATTGATTTGTGCAAAAATTAATTAGCAGTGTAATTTACAGATGACTATAATTTCTTCCCCTTGCAAAAATTAATTGGAAAGGTTTAGCATCACAGGAGATCTTGGGTTATGCAAATTTCTACTGCCACAGAAAACAGCACTTATGTTTCTTTAGGGATCAAATAAATAACAATTATATATGCAAGATGATGTCACAATGTCAGATGTCCTACTGGGGACAAGTCATCAAGTTCTATCCTGTCATCAATTGCTGTTTTTGGCAAATATTTCTGGTAGTTGATTTCAAACAAAATGAAAAGGAAGAAATTTTCATTGTTTTCTCTAGTTATCTTCAAAGCAAACAAAAGTAATTTAGTATGTTAAAGGAGAAAGCTGTCCCTAAAGGGGACTCCAGCAGAAGAGTTAGGATCTCTCAAAATACATGTTCAAATATAGAATTGCAGAGCTTTGCATAACAAAGCTATCCAATAACCCACTACAGTATGTCTACAATGTCTTCTCCTCAATCTCACAATATAGTTATCATACTCTTAGAACTGGATTATTTCTCTCATGTTCAGCAGAAGATAGGAGGAAGTTAATGTAATAAATGTACTCATAGTCTCACTCAAAAGTATTTTCTAACTAGGTCTATTGTAAATAGCATCCTAATGGGTCTCCCCACCTCTAGGTTTATCTATTTTCAATCCATTTTTTACACTACAGCAGAATACTTTTCCATCAGTGGCTCCCTAGCACCTTTAAGGATAAAGTCTGAATTTTTTAATGTGGCATAAATGGATCTCTATTAAAGGTCCCAAGTTGATTTCCAGATTAATCTCTTTTAACATTCCTCTTCACAAAGTTTGTGGTTGTGCCTCCTAAATATGTTTCAAATCTATACCCATGTCTTGGAGTTCAGGCTCACTGTACTCACTGTGGGCCTTTATTACTTCTCAACCAGATTGCTATAATAATCTCCTAACTGGTCTCCTCCCTTCCTTCTGTCTCTCCCATCTTCAATCCATGGGTCATACTGCAAAGAGTGCATCTAAATGCACTCTCATATGATTACTGCCTCCCCTGATTAAAAGTCTCCCATGGCTCTTCATTTCCTACAGAATGAAGGCCATGTTCTCCTTAGCTTGATTCATAGGGCCCCTTCTCATGCAAGACATTGGCATTATCAACCACTGCAGTGTCATCGTCTTATCATCACATCCATGTACCTGATGTTCTGGCCGTGCTGATTATTACAGTTGCCAGCATCCACTGAGTTCTTGTATATATGACACAATGTTTACACAAATGCTCAGGAGTTTAAGAATCAATTTCTTGCTGGTGATTAACTTAAACAGCCAACATTTGGGGAAAAAGAAGAGGCAGTTAGATGTTACTTGCTGTGTTTTATTCCTAGCTTCATGTCTACCTCGCTGTGCTATGGTTTTTAGTTTCCCAACTCTAATGGCACTTTATTTGGGTTTCTGGATGCATAACTCTACAGTTTTGAAAACATATACAAAGGTCGTAAGTTGGTCATTTCATTGGTTCCAGAATCTCCTTGAGTAGGGTTTGCAAAGTTTATACAGGGTAAGAAAACTTCACTACCAGATAGCCGCAACCCACTATCCAAGGACATGATCATGTTCAGTAAACACACACTCATTTTGGCCCAGACTTCAATATTATCTTCCATTAGCTCAATTTAAATATATTTACAGGTATTTAAACCCTGCTAACACTTGCTCTGAGTCCAAATCAAAAAGTAAATAAAGGTATAGATTGATTATATTAGCATCAGTTTTTTTCTAAACCATAAAAAAACCCAGATTTTTTTAAGACCTAAATGTCTCTAATTTCTTCAAATGCAGGGACTGGTAAACTTTTCTGTAAAAGGCCGAAGAATAAATATTTTATTTAGGTTTTGGGGGTCGTAACTACCTAGCTCTGTCACTGTAGTGCAAAAGAAGCCTTAGGCAATATGTAAATGGATTGTGTGGTCACCTGCCAGTAGAGGGTCTGAATCCAGAGGAATGAACATTCCAGAAGTACTCTGAATAAGCCACTTTACATGTTCTGGCTTTGCATTTTTTCCCAACTTAAAGCAGCTTCTTTGCCACTTCCCTTCTGCATGGTTATCCTAGGATATATTCCAGAAATATGGTGAATCCCCTTGAAGTTTTCAGAGCTCAGGAGCAACGAATGTCAGATCTAATAATCGTTTCTGAGTAAATACTATCTAGTGTGAGGGATTTTCTTTCTGTTTGGCCTCTGAAATTAACTGATCAATCTATAAAATTTAAAGGAAAAAAAAAAACCACAATGTGGGAATCTAAATGTTCTTTTTAACACAGCCAAGAGGCTAGAGGCTAAGTGAATGCCAGCTAGCCTAGCAACACCCAGAATTCAAGAAAGGATATTGTTTGCTTGGTTTACATCCTCTCTGAATCATGACAAGAGTTCTCTTTTTCTTTCCTATGACAAGAGTTCTCAATGACAGTTCTACATCAAGCTTCTTCTAAGTGTGGGTGCCTTTGAGGGCCCAAAAGCCACTGAAAAACATATACTATCCAAAATAGATGGCTTCCATATTAAGACAAGTCTTGTCACCCAGAGTGAGAAAATGGCTAAAAAATAGCAATTTTAAGTTTCGGAGTTAGAATTGGTCAATGTTATTCAACTGGCAATATGAATTGTACTGTTTCTTGAATATGCAGTTAAACTACTGAAGGAATAAAGATGACCTTGAAACAATATTTAAGCTTAAACCATTTTAATCTTAAATGTGGTGATAGAAGCTACATTTTAGTTCTGGAAATCAGTTAATGATTATCTGGGTCAGGTAGCAAAGGGAAGCTATTCTTTATAGTTTAGACAGATACTATGGGAATAAACAACTATTCCTTGAGCTTTTGACTACAGCTGAGATGTCTGGGGCAGTGAAACGATTTTACAGAACACAAAGCCACCGTGGTCTGACATGTCACTGGCTTAACCCTGGTTCTTAATTTATTCCTAATATTTAGCTCTATAATTGGTCATTGGATGTAGTTGAGGTGGGGAGAAATGGAAAGAACATTAGTCACTTTCTCTTTCCTTTCTACCTGGACAAATGGGTGGCAATGATGTGAGCAAGTGTACTATTTCACAGATTCAAAGTTCCCTTGACTGGGCTTCTCCAAGTTTCAACCTGGGGTGAAGAGAATGAATATACCCACTTGGTTCTTATGATGAGCTACATCTTCCAGCCACACAGCTTTTATAGTATTTTAGGTACTATTTCCATCTCCACATCCCAACTTTGTTTTATTTTTCAGTTGGTTTAAAACTCATATAGGGAAGTGGTGTCTTATAGGGTTTATTAGGCACCATAAACATCCCCAACACTTTCCTAACTCATTTCTCTGTTTCAAATCATAATGTCCACCAATCCTCCCTCTGCACTGCTGCTGGAATAGTCTTCCAAACACATATCTGACCTTGTCACTACTTTGTTCAAAATATTAAGATGATTTATCTTACACTCAAGAAAACATATTATATAGTAAGTGAATGAGAATCGTGTTACTACAGGAATAAAGTTGAATGAATTTTCTTTCTTTTTTAATGTATTTTCATTTTATTAAAAAAGTTCACTATTTATAAAATTTAGGACCCTATGAATAATTGTATTAGTTTTCTAGGACTGCCATAACAATGTCACATAGACTGTGTAGCTTGAACAACAGAAATGTATTTTCTCACAGTTCGGGAGGATAGAAGTATGAGATCAAGATTTTGGCAAAACTAAATAAAAGTGAAGACACAGGAAGAACATCAGGTATGTGGATGTAATGTTATGAGGATGAGGTAGTTCTCTTCCTGTATCTTCACATGATCTTTGCTCTGTATCTGTCTGTGTCTTTTTCTCTTCTTATAAGGACATTGCTCAGACTGGAATAGGGCCTCACCCTAATGGCCTCATTGTACCTTAATTATTTTAAAGGCCCTGTCCCTGAGTACAGTCACAATCTGTGGTGTTGGGGGTTAGAACCTCAACATATGAATTTGGGGGAGGGGAATATGATTCAGCTCATAACAGTAACCAACAACTTAATGCAAGAAGCTAACAAATTACAGTTCACCAATATGCCTTATGATAAAGCACATATCTTAAATATAATATATAATGGTCTCCATGTTCAAGTCTATGTCAGCCATTCCAACAAAGTCTTTCACTTCTTGTACTAAGTTTCAGAGTCATCAAACTACTTGCAAATTGCACCTTGCTGTTTTATGCTGCATAGCATATGTGGGCTGTTCTATGCTAGAGTTGCCCTCTTTCTCTTTAACAAACTCCTATTTATCCTTTAGACCCAACTCAAACTTCATCTCTTCGCTGACCACATTTTTCCTTATACATATGTACGTATGTTTGACAGAAACTACCACATTATTTATATATATATATATAAAATTAGAATTGCAATTAACTTATTAATATAATATAAATTAATAAATATATATAATGTGGTAGTTTCTGTTACACACACTCGTGTGTGTGTATATATATATTGTGTGTGTGTGTGTATCTGTCTTTCCTACTGTACAGGGTATCTTTGGGGGAACTGATAGTATTTTATTTCTATTTTATGTCTCCAGTGCTCTCATATGCTTGGCACACAGTGGGTACTCAGTAAACATTTGCTGATGAACACACAAATAATTGGGTTATTAAAGAAAAAATAGACTTGTTTAGGGTCACTCTTGCCTTATGAAACTGAGGGCTGTAAAGGATAACCGAAATAATTTTCCATAATACTTTTCTGGAACCGTTGTCAGAATGGTGAACCTTTGTCAGAATGGTGAACAAAACAAACCTCTGATCTGACCTGCATTATCATTTTGTCAGAGGAGGGTATCTTGGCATTTCTTCCTAATCATTCTAGGTGTTTTATGAACCACGTAATACAGAATAAGGTCCTAGAATTAAAGGTAGAAAACAGTAGGCAGAAATCAAGGTCAGATTTTGCCAGTCTGAGATTGCATGCACCAAAGCCAAAATCTGAGGAAGAAAGGAAAGGAGAATGAGACAGCTAGAGTCCAGGTAGCATGGCAGCTGTTAAGACCACCTAGGGCTTAACTTGATTACAGTTGGCAGTAGTATCATATCATTCTGATCCTGATTCCAACTTAACAAATTTCCTCCCATTTGGCCATTTCAGTCCCCCAGAGATATATTTTTTTTTAAGATTTCTAGTCATGTATCATTTTCCTAAATGTGCCAGAAAAGCAAGGATGATGTTTTATACATCTTTGGTATGTCATATGCCACCTAGAATTCCAATTCAGTTAAGCAAGGGAAATAGTTGTTGATTATGTTAGAAATTTAAAAGGAACATCATTTGGCATGCAAAAAACATAGGTAGATACAAAGGAATAGAGGGAAAACAGAAAAAAAAATCAACTGAGCAAGTGAAAATAACAATGGTGGGGTTTTTCCCACCATACCTACTTTACCTTGAGGTACAGCCAGTGGCTACATGGTTTTCTTACCATGACCTATTTCTTTATATTCATTACAGAATTGCAAGGCAAAAGACTGCCTTTCTCCAGACTCATCTTTGATAAATGGGTCAGTTCCACTGGCTATTGTTAGTGACAGTCCTTGGTCTTGACAGCCTAACTTAATTAATCTGTTTAATTTATTGATCAAGTAGATAGAAAAAGAACATTCTCCATTAAATGGGTTTTTTATCATCCAGAGTTATAGAGCTAAATGTCTTCTTAAAATCTGAAATTTAGTTAGTACATGACATGCTGTCTGTCTTAGAAACTCTTGCAAAGAGGAAAATGGAAAGATTAAATATGGCTCTGTGGCTTTAAGTAATGACCAAGAGGTCAGACTGTAAAACTGAACTCTATTATGCCTGTCTACTTCACTGAAACTGCAATGCAAAGCAATATTACCTCCAAGTAGTTTTAGGCTGATGCCTGAAGTTACAGTCATTAAACTACATTACATATGTTGTGCCAATCAGGCAGGTGATAAGGTATGATTTTCTGAGGTCCATTATATTCATTAGGAGAAGGTGGCTACTTTTATACCAATTAGAATAAATTTCCTTTCTGTCCAGATCCAATAACTTATTTTCCCCCCAATTATAGGCTGTAGCCAACTCCCTAATTTCAGTCTGTAATAATCACAGCATCTACCATTAATTGGGATCTAGGGACTACACCTTGCATTTTAACATGTTTCTTATTTGATCTATGCACCAATCCTGTCAGAGAAGTCTCATTATATATGCACTTTTTGCAACTGAGGAGACTGAGGCTCCAAGACATTATACGGTAGGGCTGGAGTTTGAATCCAAGCCTGTGTTATTGCAAAGCCTATGCTCTTCCCACTATACCTTGCTGCCCCAGACTTATCTTCCTTTAGAACATGATTTGATACTTGATTACAGCTGTCTTTGTGTCACTTTCAGGTTGTTTCATATCTCTTTCAGCAACCTAAAAGCCTTTACTTTATCCTTTCCCTTTAATTTTGGCCTTTGGGCACCCAGAAGATTCATGGGTAAATAAGTGTCCAAATAGAGACAACCATGTATATTTCAGAAAAGAGTAGAAACAATGAACTCTTTAAGGTTGACACAGCATTCAAGGTGGAGGGAAAAACATATTCACTATATAGCATGACACCCTAGTAGCCTCATTAGAAATAAATTTAAAAGCCATTTGAACAAAACCTCAATGGGAGAAGAGCTGAATAGGGTAGGTCAATCAAGCCATTATCTATATAAATTTAGTACCATATTACAGTTTCAGAGTCTCAGCAATGTGAGAAAGAGATTAATCTCTGGTCTTCCTTGCAATCCCATTTTTATTTATTTCTAGCCAGCTGTCTAGCTAAAGAATGACTCTTCCTGTTCAAAGGCTAAATGAAAGGTCATTGACTCTCAGAGATATTTTCAGATCCTTTGGGGAGAAAATTGGCTTTTGCTCTTGTCTCTATATGTAATACCACTTCATTCGTATTATTCTGATTTGAACATTTTCTTATAAATTGTTCTTTTTGAAATGCAAAAGTCTTATTTCAGACCAGACACATGTCTTTATATATATATATCAAGAGCAGAAGAGTGAAGACGACATGGATGGTGGTTTAATTTTTGTTAAGCTTACATTTCTGCTTATGAACTCTTGGAAGAGGTAAGGGCTCTAAAAGCCTTACGTGAATGCATTTCAGATTTATTCTCTTTTAATTATTAGCTATTATGAAATTCAGAAGTTGGGTTTTACTTTTTTGCAGTTGGATTTTATTTTGAAACAATTTTTTTTTCAAGTTTGTGTTTAGCTTTGCCTTGGTTTACTTGGTTCACTAAGAAAATTAACAATTGGGTCTGATTTTAGACTTAATGAAGTTTATGCCAATAAGAGGACTACAGTTGAGGTCAAGTTCCACTCTGATTGCTGAAAATCCTGTAAAGTATGGGCTGTTGGTACCAAAAAAATTGTAATTAATGTAAGTTACAATCATTTAAAGATTTTCTCTGTGCATCTATCATGTTCAAAACTCTCTGTTAGGCTTAAGGATACCAAGCAAGTATACTTTCTACTGTCGAGGAACAAAGGAATCCCAAACCTTGGACACCATAGTAGTTAGCAGTTAAATCAAGGAGTATTTTTATTGAAATACAATTAATATACAATATCCTATTAATTTTAGGTATATATCATAGTGATTCAATATATTTATACATTATGAAATTATCCCTGCATTAAGTCTGGTTATCATCTGTCACCATACAAAGTCACTACAATATTATTGAATATATTTCCTATGGTGCACATTATATCTCCATTACTTATTTTACAGCTCAAAGTTTGTATCTTCTAATCTCCTTCACCTAATTTTGCCTGCTCCCCAACCCTTCTTCTGCTGGTAACCAACAGCATGTTTCCTATATTTATGCATCTGTTTCTGCTTTCTTGTTTATTAGTTTTGTTTCTTATATTCCACATATAAGTAAAGTCATAAGGTATTTGTCTTTTTCTGATTATTCCACTTAGCATAATACCCTCCAGGTCTCTCCAGGTTGTCACATATGGCAAAATTCCATTCTTCCTTATGGCTAAATAATATTCCTCTCTGTGTGTATGTGTGTGTACGTTATACCACTTCTTGTTATCCATTCATCCATCAATAAACACTTGGGTTGCTTCTATATCTTGGCTATTGTAAATAATGCTGCAATGAATATAGGGTGTCCTCTTAGAATTTTTTTAATAAATTTTATTCAGATAAAGACCCAGAAATGGAATTGCTGGATTGTAAGGTAGTTTTATTTTTAATTTTTTGAAGAACCTCCATACTGTTTTGCATAGTGGGCACATCAATTTATATTCCTACTAACAGTGCACAAGGGTTCTCTTTGCTCCACATTCTCACCAATATGTATTTTTATCTTTTTCATAATCACCAACCTGACTGTGTGAGGTGATATCTCATTGTGGTTTTGATTTGCACCTCCTTGACAGTGATGCTGGGCATCTTTTTAAGGGTCCACTGGCAATCTGTATGCCTTTTTGAAAAATATCTATTCAGGTCCTTCTTTACTTTGTAACCAGGTTGCTTTTGCTCTTGTTAAGTTGTTTATGTTCTGTATATGTTTGGGTATTAACTCCTTATCAGGTGTATGATTTGAAAATACCTTTTCTTCATTATGTTACCTTTTTGATTGTCGATGTTTTCCTTTGCTTTGCAGAAACTTTTTAGCTTGATATAATCCCATTTGTTTATTTTAGCTTTTGTCACCATTGCCAAGGAAGCTTTAAAAAAAAAGATTTATTTAGTTCAGGGAGGGAGGGAGAGAGAGAATCAGAATCCCTGCCAAGCACGCATGGAGCCTGACACAGGGCTCCATCTCACAACCCAGAGATTATGACCTGAGCTGATATCAAGAGTTAGCAGCTCAACCAATTGAGCCCCCCAGGTGGCCCACCAATGAGCCTTTTGATTTATATTGTCATCATGGTACCAACACATACCTTATTTGTCATTATTCACAACTGTATTAAAGTTGAAATTCTTCCTTTAGCCTTAGGACCTGAACGAGGGAAGACTATGGGTACTGGCTGACTGAAAATCTGCAAGAGTCTTGCCCACTGAATTGTAAACATGACGGTATCATAAATACAGTGTCCCTAATATTCCCTTAACTTTCTAAAAATTGGTTTAAAAATGAAGATTTGTTGAGTATGTATGACTATACAATTGCTACTGGAAGCAGGTACTATAGGGACAAAAACATGGATGTAGAAGAAGAAAGCAATGACATTCCATATATGATTAATACATGATTATGATTATAGGATTATATATAATTATATATGATTATATATAATCACATATATGATATATATCATAATCATATATATTATATGTGATATATATATGATTATAATATATGATTAATTCATGATTAATCTGAATTATAATAGGGCTTAAAGCTACTACCCAGACAGTAGTGTTCTACAAGTCATCACATTTTCATATGTTCTCAGTTCTCAAATGTAGCCTGAAGACTGTTGGTAGACTATGAAAGTCCTCCAAAGACAATCCATGTGGGCTCCTAAATTTAATTCTTAGGCCCACACAATACTAGTTTCTGGGAAGAAAATATGATAGCAACACTTAATAAAGAAACAGATCTTATAAGATTGGAAACTTAAAAAAGATCCATTAATTCTGGAGTGGGAATTTTCTTTGTGGAGAGCCAGAATTGGGGTAAGTATGATTTACTATATCTGTGAACTAAAAAATGTTTGAAAATTACTAACTTACTGTGATCTGGTATATTTTATTAATGCTTCACCTTATAGCCCTTGGAGTATCAAGAATGGACAAAGAAATTTATACAGAGAATGGATAATGTCATTTCTCAACAACTTGCTATCTGCAAGTCTAATCTCTTAAATCGTATACCTATATGCCCCAACCTGTTTGACTTTCTCTTTCTGCTAGGGAGACCCATGACATTTTCAATCACTCTATAAAGAACTGACTTGTCAAATACTGAAGAGTCAGGATAGAGGTGGGAGTTCTCACCTCCAGAGGCCAATTACATGTTTTCTCAGTTGCATGTAAAATAACCAGTATATTTTTTAAGTTTTGAGAAGTGCTGAAATTAATAGTGGCTTATCACACATAAAAAATAATATGGCATCATGGGAATTTTCTCACCCTATCATATAAACAGTACAAGACAGCCAACTTCACTTACATAGAGAAAACAAAGTTTGAGAGCAAAGTTGAAAAACTGACAGAATTGTTTTGAACCACTGGAATAGTTAAAAACAGATTTATACTGAAATCTCACATTCTGATTAGGATAAATTAAACCATCAACTATATAAATCTTTATAAAGTATTACAGAAATGATTTCCTCCATAAATTTTACCTATTTGTGAATCAAAGATATTAAAATATTTTATTCTTGATAAACTAAAAAATTCATATATTAATTTAGCTTTTGAAGATAGTTTTACAAAGGCCAAAAAAAGCTACCAATTTCTAAGATCTGAATCAGTGTATTAGTGCCACTACCATTATGTATAAAACACTGGTAGTAAGCATGGCAGAAGTGGGGGTAGTTAAAGAAATATAAGAAATTATTCCAAGAGTATGTGCATATCCTCTAAATATGCAAGAATTCATAACAAAGAATGTAGACATTTAAAGGCATTTTAATCATTCATGACATTTCAAGGTCATGTGGAAAATAATTTCTTATCAAGCCATTCCCTTTTGGTTAGAGACTAATTTCTGTCATCCATTTTTCATGGGAGCTTCTGAGGAGTTTGTCTTGATTTATTTCCCTATTGTGAATGTGATTGTTGTCTTGTTGACTTTTCCAATACACAGCTGAGTTTTACCACTTAAAAGGCTTTAGGCTTTGAGATAATAAATATTTGAATAGCAGGTAACTAAAATTTTCTATGTCTCATATATTTTATGATCTTCAGTCTAGAGAACATTCCCATAGGAAAAGACATCCCAAATGATTTGGTTCAATCTTCTTGGGATAACATATACAGTACTGTTGTTTTGTTGTTTCAAATTGTATTAATGACCCTCTGGTGGAAGAAGGAATGCAGCAGCAATAATAACAGTAATTCCAAGTACCTTACATTGAGTGCTCACTCCATGCCAGGCACTGGGTCAGATATTTAACATATGTTAACCCATTTAGTTGTCCTCATTTTCAATAACCAAGCCTTAACACAATTAAGAAAATTACCCAGACTACCATAACTGATAGTTTGCAATTTTCAGAACCCAGGTTATCTGATTCTAGAATGTGTGCTGTTAACCATGTACTCAAGGAGATCTTGTAGACTCTTTAAATATGTAAGATACTCTGATAATAGAAATCTGGGCTGTTGTCCATAGTTTTGGCTTAATATACACTATACTGATTTCTTAGATTCCCCCATTTTGAATCACAGTTTTCTCACTTCATATCAGCCTTGTTTTCTAGAACACTCTGGTCTAGATTGCCATTCTCTTGCTTCATCCCTTTTGCTTGGATTCCATATTCCTGCTCCCTATCCATTTGAGTAAGTGGATGCCAAGTCCAGCTGGACCATCTTGGTCATACCAAGTTTGCTACCCCATCCATCATCCTGGAATCGGAATCCCAGCTATTGTCATGTTTTCTGGACCTTTGTCTGAACGTCAATTTAAGAACCTTTATTTGTGAGTTAAGAAGATGGGGATCTGTGGGATGTCTGGTTGGCTCAGTCAGTTAAGCATCTGCCTTCAGCTCAGGTCACAATCCCAGGGTCCTGGGATGGAGTCCTGCATTGAGCTCTTTGCTCCATAGAGAGCCTACTCCTTCTTCTGTCTGCTGCTCCTCCTACTTGTGCATTCTCTCTCTTCCTCTGACAAAAAAAAAAAAAAAAAAAAAAAAAATCAGTAAGATCTTTTAAAAAAAAGGAAAAGAAAAAGATGGGGATTTGTTTGCAGTCCAGGGCAGAGGTCAGTTACTTAGTTAGTCCAAAACAAATAAATAGACATGCTGAAATGAGGAACAAAAGCTCACATTGTGACTTCAGAATCATTTATAAAACTCTTCTGTATAACATACTTCATTCACAAAAGATTTTGGCTCTTCTAGAAGGATGTGACAACTTACCATTAAGGGACCACACTAATAGAATGGATACTTTCAAATTTGATATATATACTTCAGCAAATCAAAGTGCCAGCTGGGAAGGAAAACAGTGTCCCTTTCTCTTATTAATCCATACTGATATGAGAGAAAAATGGCCAGGGCCAGAAAAATTAGTCTTGTGACTTCCTCATGCCTCAGCCCTATTTTGTGACTTCTAGCTCTTTGGCACTGACTCTCAGTTTATATCTTATTTATTCCCTTTAGATATTGCTTTACAAATGTTCTCATACATTTTTCAAACATTCTATTGCCTGCTTTATGCCACAGCATCCCCAAAGGCAAAAACATTTTCTTTCTTTTGTAACCAGCTCCCACTTCAGTTTTTCTGCATACAGTGGGTGCTCTACACATGCGTTTACTGACTGTATTCCTACTGGAGAGTGTCTTTGGGCTGTTAGGATTCCATACTTATATACAGGAAGTCAATAGGAAAAGGCAATTTCTCTGAATGCTTTCCCAAATAGCCTGTGTGGAATTATGCCATGTTTTTTTATGCATATGTAGTTAAAACCTATATGGTAACTCATGAAACAATGTCACATTTCACACTTAGGAGTGATTATGAATAATTATCCCTGGGTTTTGGTTTGAAAGGCAAAATGAAAGTTCTAAGTGAGTCTTTTTGGTTTTTTCTCATCACTTAATGACACCTTTTAGAAGAAAATCAGGGCTGCCCAATGACCTACACATCTGTTTCTGAAAACCTGAATGTAATCATGCAGAAGATCTGAGTTAGGTAACTGCATTCCAAATACAAGTCACTAACATGAAAGATTTAAATAAACTGATCCCTGACATATCAAAGTCTATTTGTCCATTTAAGAAAATGTGCATAGGGGACGCCTGGGTGGCTCAGTTGGTTAAGCAGCTGCCTTCGGCTCAGGTCATGATCCCAGCGTCCTGGGATCGAGTCCCACATCGGGCTCCTTGCTTGGCAGGGAGCCCGCTTCTCCCTCTGCCTCTGCCTGCCATTCTGTCTGCCTGTGCTCACTCTCTTTCCCTCTCTCTGACAAATAAATTAATTTGTCAAAAAAAAAAAAAGAAAATGTGCATAGACTAAATACAGCTCCAACAGCTTTTTGTTGTGCAGATGACCTTTCTTAAAACACCACTTAATTAGATCACGCTCATGCTCAAGGACTTTTAGTAGCTCACCATCGCCTAAGAAATGAATTCAGATTCCTCTGCTTGTTCTCTACTTCTTTTACAGTCCAGTGCCATCTACCTCACTATGCTCTTTCCACTACCTTGCAACACAGTTCCTCTTGTCCTGTCAAGCGATGTTCTTCAACGCTCCCTTGCAACACATATAGTATGCTCCAGAGAGTTTACTCAGGTTTTTAAACTTGTCAACCCCCTCTTCCACCATGACTGCCACATCCTTTTTCACCAGTCTTTGTGGAGTCAGCTCAAGTCCTACATTCCTCTATGATGCTTTTCCTTATATCTGCCCTCTATAATGATCCATTTTGCCTACCAAATACTAAACTGCCCCAGTGCTTTGAATCTTCAGTCAAAGTCACTCTATTCTGATTTCATAAGGATACTGCCTCTGATACCAGCTGATGCCTCTGATACCAGATACCATTCATGTAACACATGATTATAACTTATTTTTAATATTTTATAATGTTTTGTACATAGCATTCATCATGCCAACAAAACTGTAAGCTTTTCAAGGCCAAGAATAATGATCAATTCTTCTTAATATTCTCCACATTTCCCAGCTTGTACAGCTAGACTAGTAGTAGGCACTCAATAAATACCTGACTTAAATTACATTTAAAGACTGTCTTTTCTTTGGAGTGTATCTGTTAATTGCCTACATGTGGATGTGAAACCAAAGGGAATTTTAATTACCCACAAGTAAGCTGTAGCAGATGCTATTAATGTCGTGGCCAGATCCTTTTTATTAGGCTGGTACACATACCATCCAGCTTCTGTGAAGGTTGGCTGCTAATGATTTACAGCTGCACCCTTCTCAAGAGCTGATAGAAGCCACTTCACCTGCATACGCTAAAGAGGTTATACCCTATCCCAGAAGCAATGTATAGCCAATGATATATGCAGGGTACAAAAGTCCATTCTCCTTGCGTCTGGGCAGGACAAGCTCTGTGATGTTTGTTCATGTTCCAAAAGCCCCAGTGGAGTCAACCGATACTTCTCCTAAAGTCACAGACTTACTTAACTGCTTCTGCCCTATTCTGTTCTCCTTACTCCTTTGCAAGTTTTTCCTGAGTTCACCCCTCAATAAACCATTTGTACAAGAATCCTAATCCTAGGGTTAGCTTGTAGGAAACACTACCCAAAACACAAGTATTTCCAAAATAAATAAAGTGTAGATGTTTATAACTGTTATTAAGTAACACTCTTAAACGACTGTCAAACAATCTTTGACAAACTCTGTTATCAGGGAATATGACATTACCAGAAAACATTACCCTCCTTTCAGATAGCCATATAAAACTTTGGAGTGACTTGCTGTCAGTATATACATGGTACATGAGAAATGGAAGTGAGCACAAAGAGGATTCAGCCCTGTGGTTCTCAGCCTCAGATCTCCATCTCATCACAGATAAGGAACACTCTGCTCCTAAGGTAATGGTAGTTTTGAACTTCAAAGAGGTCAGAGGAGTATGTTAAATCTTGGTTAGGAGATAGGGAAAGCTCAGAGTTGATTCTGATAAATTATACCCACCCCAGATCTAGTTCAACTTCATAACTTTTAAAAAATCAGGAAATGCAAAAGACATAAAGGCAACTTCCCCAAGGTTATAAAACTATTCTATGGCAAAGGAGGAATTGGAACTCATATCTCCACATATCTAGTACAGGATTTGATCTAATGTAGCATTTCCCAAAATGTGTTTTGTGGAACACTAGTCACTGCGGAACACTAGTCACTAATTCTATGAGCTGTTCCATATGAAAAAAGTTCCAAATACTGTTTAATATCTCTTTCTTGGAAATCACAAAGAATATTAACATATTAAAGGCTCTGAAAACTCATAAACTAAAATAGGAGCTTTCGCCAAACTTATTCAATCACAAGTAACTTCCTCATTTTTCATATAGCAGCTATTAACCAACATCCTTCAGAACCAGTGATCCATGGTACTCACTTTGGAACAAGCTGATGTGACTGATTATCCTAGGAAGGTGCTTAGTACTATTAATATTTTTCTGGACCACTCAGTAAAGATTATTCCATTTTTAATGTTTAAAGGAAGATCAAGAAAAAGTTAGCACCTTGATTTTAATTCCCAGAAAAGAAGAGAATGTAGAAGAAATTAGAAGGTTCATGAAAGGCTACAAATCACTTGATATTATTTTTATAAAACACATCAATACTTGAGTGCCTATAGAAATCGCCTAAATACCAGGTTACCACAAGTTATAAGTTTCAAGAACACTTATGGATGGAATAAAATGTATGTGGAAATGTTGCTTAAGCCTACATGGTCAATGCCAGATTAGAGTCTGAACAAACAAAGTGGAGAAAGTGGGCGTATTAAATTTTACATGGAATTATTATATCCCACATCTTCCTCTGAAAGACCAAAATTAGAAATGGCTACAACTCATAAGTTCTTTCTTTTCACCTGTATATAAATAATAATGATAAATTACTAACTAGTACATAAGTAAGATGCATTATTCACATTTAAACATAGCCCACAGGCCACTCTGGCTATTTCTTGATGTGTATAATTAATATCAAACATCAAACAGAAAAGATCATACCATTAGCTTCTTTTAGTCAATCTTAATGTCAATGCTTGAAAAATAGGAGCAAACATTTGATTTAGTCACTACCACAAGAAGGCGAGGCATGACTGCTGCTACAATATTATGTCTGGCTGTGGGAAATGAGATTGATGTCAGTGGAACTTAAGGCAAGTTCTTTTGCTTTGAAACTGTGGCTAAGGGTTTCATCCATAGAAGTACTTTCTGTAATGAACTGTTAGCATATCAGGTAAGGCTTCAATTGGAACAGGTGAGAGAGAGAAGAAAAGCATCAGTAATCCTTTCAGTAAAGAGGCATCAATAATGCCTCTGTATCTGTAGTGCCAGTATTAGTGGTATAAATTTCTACAATACATAACCAGAAAATAATGGATTTTTAAAATTAATTATTTAGTATATAGCCTGCCTAGCCCCATACAAAGTGTTGAGGAACTGGGGATACTTAAAAAAGTAGAAGACATAGGGGAGGAATCAAGATGGCGGAGAAGTAGCAGGCTGAGACTACTTCAGCTAGCCAGAGATCAGCTAGATAGCTTATCTAAAGATTGCAAACACCTGAAAATCCATTGGCAGATGGAAGAGAAGAAGAACAGCAATTCTGTAAACAGAAAAACAACCACTTTCTGAAAGGTAGGACCAGCGGAGAAGTGAATCCAAAGCAATGGGAAGATAGACCCCAGGGGGAGGGGCCGGCTCCCGGCAAGCAGCGGAGCAACGGAGCACAAAACCAGGACTTTTAAAAGTCTGTTCCACTGAGAGGCATTGCTCCAGAAGCTAAAACGGGCGAAGCCCACGCGGGGTCGGCGTGGCCTCAGGTCCCGCAGGGTCACAGTAGGATCGGGGGTGTCTGAGTGTCGCAGAGCTTGCGGGTATTGGAACGGGAAAGCCAGCTGCAGAGACAGAGCCGACAGTAAGCTCGCAGCTCGAGTTACCTTGAACCGGTCTCAGGCTCGGTGAGCTCCGAGCACGGCCGGAGGTCAGGCAGACGGGAGTAACTGGGCGCTGTTCTCTGAGGGCGCACTGAGGAGTGGGGGCCTGGGCTCTCGGCTCCTCCGGGCCGGAGACCAGGAGGCCGCCATTTGTATTCCCGTACTCCGGAACTCTACGGAAAGCGCTCAGGGAACAAAAGCTCCGGAAAGCAAACCTGAGCGGATTACTCACCCCAGCCCCGGGTAAGGGCGGTGCAATTCTGCCTGGGGCAAATACACTTGAGAATTACTACAACAGGCCCCTCCCCCAGAAGATCAACAAGAAATCCAGCTGAGACCAAGTTCACCTACCAAGGAGTGCGGTTTCAATACCAAGGAGAGCAGCAGAATTCCAAGGGG
>NC_081575.1:42610469-42635062 GCF_022355385.1 Mustela nigripes
GAATATATCATGACTGATTTTACAATGGGGACAGACTCTTTGGCAGTATATGAAGTAATGAGAATTCCTACTTCATATGATATTGGTTTCCTTTTAATCTTCATTTAAATAATTAGATGTGATGTTTGTAAGTATATTCCAAATACAGTAATATTAGATCTATGTAATGATAAGTGTATCTCTCAGGGGTTACTTCTGCTGAAGAAAAACTTGTATAGATACCCTCAGAAAGAATAAAAGTTTAAAATGTGAAAAAAAAAGTAGAAGACAAGGTTTGGGAGAAGGGGGTGGGATTATGGACATTGGGGAAAGTATGTGCTTTGGTGAGTGCTGTAAAGTGTGTAAACCTGGTGATTCACAGACCTGTACCCCTGGGGATAAAAATATATGTTTATAAAAAATAAAAAATTTTTTTAAAAAAAGTAGAAGACATAATTTAAAATTTTAAAATTTAAAAATCTAAAATCTAAATGAAATGACATTTCAAAACACGTCAAACAACTATAAAGTAACTAATGATTATATGGGACATAAACTGAAGAGAAAAACTTGGTCGTATAGGGTGGAATCACGTTGTAAATACTTAAATACCAACGTTAAACTTCCTCTTTTCCCTATAAGATCAGTTTGCAGACCCTATTGTCTAAGATTTAAATATTTTTATAGGGAAAATCATAATCCTCAAACATACCTGTTTCATTAAACACCTAATTTCATTAAACACCTAATTAAACATCACTTACTCTGAGTCTCAGATTTAGTGGTTATTAAACAGGTCAGTATTCAATCAAAACCCTAAGTCGTACTATAACTTCATGCCTCAATAATGAAAACAAGAGATTTATGAAATGGTGACTTTAAGGCTTTTATAAAAGTACATATCCAGCATGATGGAGTTAGATTAGGCTAATATGATCTCTGATCAACCTAATGATTTTGTTTTAATTTTTAAAGAACTTATAAACACTGATAGGGATCAATTTTCTACCTAATTTCTCTTTTTCAGGAACAAATACTAGGGCCCTATCAAAAGGACACCGAAGACAGTCTCATCATTCATGTTATAAAAAGATATTAAAAAGACCAGAGGGTAGATGTTTCAGAAGGAGGGAAGGGAAAACACCAAAAGAAGAGAGTTGGTTGAGGAGATGAGAGATGGTTATAAAAACTACATTTAACCACTTCCAGCTTGATTTCAAGCCAGACTAAGTCTATGAATATCGTCATGATGAGCAAGAAGAATCTAGGTTGCATTACCTTGTATGTTGTAAATCCAAGAGCAAAACTGTTACTAATCAATGTGAAATTCTTCCAAGTCTTTGCATTCTTTATATTTCTATTAATCAACAAGTCTCTGTAATGTGTTTTTTACATCAGAGGCCATGAATGAGAGTAATAACTCTCAATGACTACAAGTGAATCGTATGTGTGTAAAATATTTATACCTGATTTCCTCTCATCACCCCCACACAACTTTGGGGCCTTCTTTCTCTGATGTTCAGTGGTGGATGTTCAGGGAATGCAAATTGATTTTAATATTATTATGTATTATAACACATCCTCTAAAGCCAAACAGTAGCTGTTTTATCACTATAGTTAAGAGATAACCAAAGATGATCACAGGCCCTACTAACATCTAAAAACTTTAGAAAGCCAGGAACAATGTAAACAAAAAACCAGACGACAAGCTAGATAATAAAATATTAAAACCATCCCGAGATAAATGACCAGCAGAAGCAAGGATTCTGAATAGAATAGGGAAGGGACTGAGTGACCATGAGAATTCTATTATCTCTCATTCAGTCAAATCAGCAAGATTTTATAGAAGAGGTTTTCAGCAAAATAGTAAATGACAAGGAAGGACGACATGACAAATAAGCAGAAAAAAATAGACGAAAAAATTTTTGCACCAAGATTGATCAGAACACTTCTAAGCGAACACATCTGTAATTACTTAAGAATTGGGCTTGACATTAGGGGACCTTTAGGATGCATCCTAAATGAACTATTTAATTCCAGAAATAATGTTTTTACTTTGGTGGTGGTTGTCAAAAGATTAGGGGTTCCTTTGTTTGGGGCAGCAAAACAGGCTCAGAAGTTCAACCCCCCCTCAAAAAAAACGAAAAGAACTGCACATTGTGAATGAAGAAAGACAAATACATCACTAAAACCAACGAAATAACCACCACCACCACCAACAAAACAGTATACTTATGTAACATTAAAGAAAGCAAACAACAAAGGAAAAAACATTTTTAAAAGAAGCAGGAAGTGTTGATTATTAGCCTCAGAGATTTCTTCTCACTTTTGCATTGATTTGACTCTCCCAATATTAGTTTATTTTAACTAGCTAAGCCAACCCCCATCTTAAAATCACTTTTATCAACTTCTATTGTTCTATGTTCCAGCTAACTTTCCTGAATTGTCCTCAACTAATTCTTGTTATACTCTTGGCACAACTAGCCTCTGCTCAAGTCTCTTCTAGGGCAAGTCTCCTGTATGGGCCTCTTTCTTCTATAACAGAGGTTTCTGGTAGCACCATATGCACCCCAGCTGTTTCTAATTAACCCAGCCAGTCTAGGTTTGAGTGGATGACTCAGAAGGCTGATGTTTTTTAAAGAACCAAATGATTTTACAACAGACAAATTCAGATTTAAGAAACTTAAACAATTTATTAAAATGATTATAATTTGAACATGAAAAGATTTTTGTGGTTCCCCCCAAAATTACTTTCACCATGAACAGCACTTACGTTGTATATTAAAATGCAAGCAAAAAATGCAAGTGGATGAAGTTAGATGACAATAAATTATTGTTAATATGATAGAAAAGTATGCAAGAATAATTTTGTACTCATAAAAATATATATATTTCTATACAAATTACCATTCTTATAAATCACATTTCATATATTGAAAGCCCCTAAATGTAAAATTCAGAAGAATATGTGTATAGCAGGATGAAATTGCCTAGGGATCCAAAATCAACTTTTTCAAGTGATGTTGAGCTCAAGCATACAAAAAGTTGCACTTTTAAAGCAATGAAATCCAAAGCAAAACCAAATTAGCAAAACCAAAATCAGACTTCAGTGAAAACAAATTACTTCTATATGTTTAAATAAAAGGGGCAAACAGTGCTTTAAGTGAACCTTAAGAAGAAAGTCTTCCATAAGAATTCATTTCAAATCCAAATGCTCCACTTCAAGGTTCCACTGTAGTCAGAATGCCCAAGGGAAAGGAGCTCTAAACTGATCTTTTTTAAAAAAAAAAATATTTTATTTATTTATTTGACAGAGAGAGAATGAAAGAGAGAGATCACAAGTAGGCAGAGAAGCAGGTGTGGAGAGGGGGAAAGCAGGCTCCCCGCTGAGCAGGGATCCTGATGCAGGGCTCCATCCCAGGACCCTGAGATCATGACCGGAGCTGAAGGCAGAGGCTTAACCCACTGAGCCACCCAGATGCCCTAAACTATTCTTATGATAGAAGTAATTTGCTTCATGAAAACCTCCAAACTGGAGAAAAGAAAATTGTCCATCCTATACATAAAATTCTCAAAAGAAGCTGTGTCATCTCCTTGGGAAATGCTTCCATTTCATTTTTCAATCGTCCTGTTCAGAAAGACATATAAAGAAGAACAAAGACTCAATTTTAAGAGAGTAACAAATGTGAAAGTAGACAAAGTGAAATATTCCACAATGTACAATTAGGGTTTGAAATATCAGATACTAGTTATTTTTAAATAATAATTTTTAAAAATACCACAATCATTACTATGAGGCAAATGAAGCTGGATAGGCATGTATAATGTTTTAGTTTCTAATAACCAAAGACTATGGAAAAAATACTTTTGTTCTCAAAACCACTTTTATCTTAAAGGAATACATATATGTTGGTTTTTAAATTGGTATGACAAGTATATTTCTAAAGCAATATATAGCCAAAGCTATAAAAGATGAGGTCCACCTGTTAATACATTATGTAGAAATTTCATATAATACTGAACACAGCAGACAGATTCCTACATAGAAAGGAGAAGAGAAATGCTCTTGAAAACAAAATGAAAATTTTATCTTCTGGTTTCATATCTAACTGCATAGTACCATCATGCTTGCATGAAACTAATAGACCTATGTGGGCTTCAATTACACATAGGCATCATAGTAAGAAGAGACCAGAAAATGTAGATAGAGGGGCACCTGGGTGGCTCAGTGGGTTAAAGCCTCTGTCTTTGGCTCAGGTCATGATCCTAGGGTCCTGGGATGAAGCCCCGCATGGGGCTCTCTGCTCAGCAGGGAGCCTGCTTCCTCCTCTCTCTCTGCCTCTCAGACAAGTAGGCCTCTCTGCCTACTTGTCTATCTAATAAATAAATAAAATCTTAAAAAAATTAAAAAATAAAAAATAAATAAATTAAAAAAAAGAAAATGTGGGTAAAGTAAAGCCGTTTTAAAAAAAATATGGAACAGGGCGCCTGGGTGGCTCAGTTGGTTAAGCCTTCAGCTCAGGTCATGATCCCAGAGTCTTGGGATCGAGTACCACATCAAGCTCCCTGCTCCTTGGAGAGTCTGCTTCTCCCCCTGACTTTCTCCCCTCTCATGCTCTCTTTCACTGTCTCTCTCTCAAATAAATAAATAAAGTCTTAAAAGAAAAACAAAAGAAATATGGAACAGAGGGGGATATTTTAATTAGATGGCACATGATGAAAGTTACTTGCAATGGATTTTGATGCAAAGTTGAAAAAAAAAAAGTTGGATTCCCAGCTAAGTGAAACAGAGTGAACTATAAAGGCAAAATCCTAATCAAGGTCTGTGAATGAGATCAAGGACCAGAATAAATACATAATATTTAAGAATCAATGATAATGATATCTAGAATTCATTTCATTTAAAAACCTAGCACCAATATATAGTAAGCAGCAGTATAATTTTGAAACTAAGGAAAGGTTTTAGAATCAGATTACCCAAGTGTGAATCCTTGCCTAACTACACATTAGCTGTGTGACCTTGGGGAAGTTTTTTACCCTCTCTGTGCCTTAGTTTCTTAATCTATAAAATGGGGTTCATAATGGTGTTCTACCTCATAGAGTTACTGTGAGGATTAAATAATTGGATATGCACAAAAGACATAGAATAGAATCTGATGCATAGTTAGCATTCAATAATTGTTAGCTAGTTTTGAAATAGTATTTATTAAGAATCTTTCAATTTAGCTATTTATTTATTTATTTTTAAAGATTTTATTTATTTATTTGACAGACAGAGATCACAAGTAGGCAGAGAGGCACGCAGAGAGAAAGAGAGGAGGAAGCGGGCTCCCTGCTGAGCAGAGAGCCTGATGTGGGGCTCGATCCCAGGACGCTGAGATCATGACCTGAGCTGAAGGCAGAGGCTTAATCCACTGAGCCACCCAGGTGCCCCCAATTTAGCTATTTAAATAGAAATTTCCATCTCTGAAAAAAATCTTCAATAAACTACTCTTGCAGTAAAATGCTATTAGTCAAATCACATGGCATAATGAGACACCCCCACCTATAGCTTTCACTAATTGGAGACGGAATACCTAAGATACATACTTAAAAATTTTTCAAGATTATCTTCAAAGTCAGTTCAAAGTACTTATAACTTTCCTAGGATAGTCATTGTAAATAACTGCAAGTAAATAAAAAAAAAATGATAAGGCCAAAAGAAGTTAACTACTGCTCCCTCTCTGCATCAGCTTTGGTAGTTTATGGAATGAAATGTGGGACAAATTTAAGATGATCTGAATATTGTAGGCAAAACTCATTATGAGAAACCATCATGTATTAAAGACCTGTAAAACTCCCTAGAGATATAAAAAATTATTAGACATTCTCCCTGTCCTCAAGAGAAAAGTAATCTATAGAGTCAAAACATATCCATACGCACACAATCATAGCCCCCATGAGCAACACAGAGCTATTGGAATTTAAATCACGACAAGAGTTGTCATTATCAGCAATGGAAATAGTTTCCATGCATTGCCACATGATGTTTTAACAGGATATAAGACAATGTGTACATATATTTTTCCTCAATTCCTTTTTATTATACATTCTTAAGGTAGTCTTACACCTAGATGATAGGAAGGATTGAGATTCAGGGAGATTAAGTAAATTGACCATGGGCACCTAATAAATGGAAGAACTGAAGTATGAACTCTTTGGCTCTCTACTCTAGCCATATGGATGTTACATATGTTAACAGGGATGAAACTGATGACTGAATTTTCCCAAGTGCAAACCACAACACACACATACACCTTGAGTAAAAACACTGCTATTGTTCCCTAATAAGATAATGACAGGTATGACATGACGTTAAAATGATTAACAGATACCATTCCACATAAAATAGTGATGCATTTCCTCTACAATGAACTTTCCCATTCCTCTTTCCTTTCCTCTTTTTTGAAGATGGCCTATGGTAATGGTTGAGTTCTACTTATCTGCAGGTCTAATGTGTGGTGTTCATAAATTAGCTGAAAACAATGTACCTCTGAATATGATCGACTAGGTTTTGTCCATTCTGTGTCCCCTCATTACCCTGTCCTTTTACACTTAGTAGTATCTGTTTACTGCCAGGAGTTACTGATGAACAGTTTCTAAATATAGAGTCTCCTCTATCATTCTCATATCAAGAGACAGGACTAGTTTACCGCAGGTGGTGAAAAGAACTCAGGAAACTGGAATAAGGAAGACCTGAGTTTGAATCCTAGCATCACTCTCAAATAGCTGCATGACCACAGCCAGGTTATTTAACTTCTCTGTCCTTCAAAGCTTCAGTTTCCACATCTGTAAATCAGGAATAATGATATTTGCCTTACAGGGTTTTCCTGAGCATTTAACCAAAAGCTGTATATAAAATATCTGGCCATGTACTAAGTACTCTAAAAGAGCTGATTCACTTTCTCATCTTCTTTATGGTTAAACCATGTGTTTGATGACAGGTCAGTTTAATTATATGGAGTTGTATTTTAAGAGTATGACTTCAACCACATTTTATACAAAAATCTGTACATTAAAATGTTATGTTATGACGCTGTTCTAATAAATGATACATTGAACAGAAGGAAATCACACCTTATAAATGGACAAAAGGTCAAATCAAATAATTTCCTGTATAACAAAAGGCTTCTCTACCAAACACACAACACATATTCATTCTTATTGTCATATTTTTGCTCAGTTCTAGATATTCAGTTTCTCTGTAAGGAATTTACAAGTTGTCATATTAATTTTTTTCAGAAGAGACATAATGCGATCGGTGATCAGAATAAATAAAAATTGAAGACAAATTAATTGGGAAACTTGGGACCTTGTTAAAATGAGTTTTTGTGGTAATTTTTTTCTGACTTTGATCAGGAAACTTTTGTCACTGATTCTTTTTACTTATGGGATATTGTTTGCTCTGAAAATAAGTTAGATACTTGCCTGTAAAAAGAAACAAACTATTTAATGAAACAGAAATTTCTATGAGAATTTTCAGATTTAACAAACACATACCAGTTATCATGTTAGCTGCTTTTACATATGATACCTTGTTTCATTTTCACAAAAATGAATGAGGCATAAGTTATTTCTATTTTATAAGGTAGGAAACTGAAATTCATAGAAACTAACATATTTGCTCAGACATATTTTGTCAGTTTCTGGTAGTACCAGAATTTATGCCCAGAGATTTGAACATCAAGCATAATATCCTTCCTAGTCTACCACAACTGGTATGAAGATAAAAAATGTTGTCCTAGGTCAGACTGATGATTTATCCAGCTCTCAGTGCTGGTGCTGGGAGTCATAGTATAACGTGGAGGCAAGAGTAAAAAGCCCATGACAAGATCTATGACAAGGATCAGTCCAGTACTCTAGAATCAGAATGCATATCTGATTCAGCATTTGAGATGAGTTAGTGAAGTAAATCAGGCAAGCACACACAAGTTTGAAAACACATAAGACAATGCATGAAAGGGCAGAACAAACAAAAATAGGTTAAATCCTAGAGACTACGGCAAATAGTCAGGTCTGGAAATTAATGGAAACCAAAGGGCCAGCCTCCGTGGTCAGGAGAAAAGACATATGATACCAATAACAAGGTATGTTCAAAACCAATTTAGTCCATTTCCTGGCCAGATAGCCTCTCACAAACTTTAGGACAAGTCACAGTTTTGGGAAAAGTCTATGAAGTATCTTGCTCTCTAATACTGATCCCAAATTGAAAGTTCAAAAGCACATTCCGTCTTTCATATCTAATACCAATTTAAGTCTTCTTTATCTAAAAAACACAGAGTGAAAAACTGATCATATATTTAGACTTCTATTGGTTTCATAATGACTACTTGGGAGACAGAATTAAAAACACATGTCCATAGGAAATTTTGAAACATTTGTGAAAAATCACAAAGCTCTCATTTATAATCAGAGATGACTATGTAAACAGCAGATATGGGCAATAAGCATTTCAGGATACTGGGAAAAAATCAGCCTTCAACAAAAGGACTTGCTTCTAAAGGAATAATAGCTAAAGGTCTTCAGTTCATTGTATTTAGAGCACAGACAATGACATCGTATGTGCAGTGTAAATCACAAAGTGCTTCCTGCTTAATGTCATCATATGAAAGCACATTTTGCTGAGGTAAATATAATGAACAGGCACACTTCCTTCTCTCATTAAGTACGTATGTTAAAGGGACAACATGCACCAGGAGAATGTTGGCTGCTTGTCTCTGAATATGCTAATCAATGAATCTCAAGGGTGCTAACTCTCCATTTCTCAGAACCACTTCTTTGAAATATACTTGATAAGATAAAAGTACCTTATCTTTTTGTCTATGTCCTAATCAAAGATGCCTCCCACCCTCCCCTGAAATTTAAAAAAAAAAATTGGCTAGGTTAGATGGGCCAACCTAACCAAATAACTTATAGCTTGGAACCACATTATTTTGTCTTTGCTTAGCACCTTCTAAATGTCAATTCCTTGATGAAGGTTCTGAGCATCTTCAGACTGTCTTTTCCATGTGCAAGTCAGCATGGCTCTTAAGTTAATAACAACAACAACAACAATAACAACAATAATCACAACAGCTACTACTTATTGAGTACTTACTATATGTCAGGTATTGAGCTACACACTTTATTTCATAGAAAAAAAGGCAGTGTTCTTGCTCTTGTCAAGGGCCAACCCTTCCATGTAGAATCTGGATTCTATCCTCTCATTTTCTCTTCCCCAATTTCTCCTTTTTCAATGAATCATCTCTATTAGCATATGAACATACATGAGAGTTTTCATAGTTTTTAAAAAGAGATCCTTCCTTGATGACACATCCAGCTACCATCCCATTTATCTATGCTGCTTCATAACCAAACTCCTCAAAAGGGTCAAGCTCAATGGATATTTCTCATATTCATTTTATGCAATTAACCACTCCCTCTTTCTTGAAACACTCTTCTGTCTCAACTACCATGAAAGGTGGGTTTCCTTCTTTTCTCTTTGCCACATGTCTTAGTCTCCTTTGAAAGTTCCTTATCACCTATACCCTGGAGATTGATACAGAACACTCTCTCCTCTTTCTAAATTCTCCCTGTTG
Organism: Mustela nigripes; assembly: GCF_022355385.1. Lineage (NCBI taxonomy): Eukaryota > Metazoa > Chordata > Mammalia > Carnivora > Mustelidae > Mustela > Mustela nigripes. Next base: position 42,620,066 of record NC_081575.1, read on the forward strand.
GTTTCCTCATCCAGCATCATAATCTTGAAAATCAGCATATTGACTACTCCCAAATGTATATCCCTGGTTTATAATTTTGTGAACCCCAGACCCATAGAAAAACTGCCAAATCAAAGTTTTTATATTGACATTCTACAAGCATCTCATACTTAACACATCAAAAATCAAACTTTGCCTTTCCCTTGACTTATGCCCAAATGTATTCCTCCCCCAGTTTTCTGCATCCCAATAAATGGTACCACCACAAAAGCAGTTGCTTAAGCTAGAAACCCAGGAATCATCTTTGATCTCTTCCCTTATCTCAATTTTTACAACTATTCTGCTTATTTATTTATTAGTAGTAGTATTAACAACATTTGTGTCAATAATAATAAGAGGACATTGCCCTTCCTGAACTCCAAGTATGTGCCAGGCACAGTGCTGAGTGTTTTAGCTATACTAATTCATTTAATGCTCATACCAAGCCTTTGTATAGGTACTATTATTATTCCCATTTTATAAATAAAAACTGAAGCAAGAAGGCGAAATAACTTGCTGGAAACCACACATATGTTAAATGATAACACTTAGATATGAATCCAAGGCATCAGTCTCCAGAACCTGTCCCCTTCAGCAACCATTTCCTTATTTTAGTTTGACTTCTATTGTGTCCCTATATTTAGATTTCTTGGATGGGAAGCTACCTGACTTCTTAGGGAAAATAGGATTCAATGAATATTTCCCCATGATTCAGTGAATCCTCCAAAATATACAGAGCTAAATATGTTAAAAGTTAAGCTCAGAGAGATTAAGTAACTTGTCTAAGATTGTAAAGTAGGGAATGTTAGAGTTAGAACCCAATCCAACTCTTCATGATTCCAGAGATCACACATTTAGCCACCATGTTATACTGCCACCTTGTTGAGTTTGCTACACTGACAGACTCAAACTGCCCATCAGATATTACCCATCACCAGGCGATCAAATCACAACCAAGATTTCATTGTGCAAAGATGACTTTGCCTTAAAATCATAAGGTCATTAGCAGTTACTCTCAGTTTTAAAGCCATGTTTCTTGGTAAGTCATTCAGGGAGAGATGAGACCAATCTGAGAAAGAAAGACTAATTGAGGACTAAGATGAATAATGAAAGCATTCTTTGTCTGCAGGGCTAGCTATGTGCCTTCCTTAATGTACAAAGAGTAAACTATTAATACACTATCAGTAGGGCAGAATCTCAGGAGTTCTCTTCAATAACAGTAATGGAAATCTGGTATACATCTAGTCACATTTTCTTTGTTCATCTGAACTATCTCTGAAAAAACAAATAAACAAAAAAACTCCAGGAAAAAGAACACAGACTGTAGTCATGAACTAGAATAACACTATAGTCCACATGAAAATCAAATCCATGGCTCTGGTCAAAGTAAGTTAGAGAAAAGTCAGACAAGTTATATAGTATCCTCAAAAATGACTATTTTTTTTAAGGCAGGCACTGAGGGATTAAAAGCACTGAAGGACTCTAGGGGACTGGCTACAGGAAACCATTAAAATATTATCCTTAGGGTGCCTGGGTGGCTCAGTGGGTTAAGCCTCTGCCTTCAGCTCAGGTTGTCATGATCTCAGGGTCCTGGGATTGAGCCCCACATCAGCTCTTTGCTTGGCAAGGAGCCTACTTCCTCCCCTCTCTCTATGCCTGCCTCTCTGCCTATTTGTGATCTCTGTCAGATAAATAAAAACTTTAAAAAGAATAAAATATTATCCTTAAACGTGAGATCTAATTATCATGGGACTAAATATTTAAAGAGCTTCCCCAAACAGAATTTCTGCCCCCAAAATGTATGTATGTTGGACTTGACTCTATTTTATTAATTGCTCAATCAAAAAACTATATAATGTCAGTAGGGAGACAAAGGGAAAATGCTAGGAACCAAAAACAATGGGGGAGAATGGTAAAAGGGAGAGGGAGGAAATTCGTCTAGGACAAAGTAGAAGAATATGAAGCATAGTACAAAGGAAACAATTAATTAAACAGTTAACTTTGGGGTTATAGGGCTAAAAAGGTAAGAACAGTCATGAAATTGCTTTCATGGACTTTATCTTATACTACACCGTAAGTCACAAACTCAGCACCACTAACTCTTATTTTAAAACAAACATATGTACAAAACAAAATGTATTAATATAAAATATACATTAGAAATCATAACAAAACTATTTTTAAATAACATGACTAAGCTATTAAACTATCTGTCTTGATAAAATTTACATAATATTTTGTATCTTTAGAAAGGCATTGGCTCTCATTCAGTGTTTATTGGCCCATGTCCTCTTTGTCATTTATATACTTTTCATCCAAGTTTGTCCATATATGGCTAGTTGGTTCTTTGAAAATGATAAGGGCCCATAATACAGGAAATAAAAAGAGCTTCTATAAGCTGTCAAAGGCAAAGAAATGGATTCTTCTCTAATGTCTCCAGGAAATAACACAGCCCTGTCCACACCTTATTTTATTCCAGTAAGACTCATTCTGGCTTCCAGAACTATAAGATAGTAAAGTGTGCTATTTTAAGCCACTGAGTTTGTTGCAATTTGTAACAACATCTAGAAAACTAAAACACCATCTTTCTCATTTCTTTAGTTTCTAAGCTATTTATCCACTACTAAACTCAAGCAGTTTTTGACTAAGAACATCAGCAGCTTTATCTCTCATCTTAATTTCCCAAGCAAAGGCTGCCAAGACCAAGGGATGTCTTCATCTTCACATATCATTTATCCCTCAGCTCTTGCCATTTATTCTCAACAATCCAAAGATCTGATGGAATTAATTTGAAACCTCAAGTGACATCTGTCACCTTCATTTAAACAATATTCCAAATATCTCATATTATTGTCCTCCCATATTACTGTCCTCCTTTCCTCCTGAGCTGTTTCAGAGGATATAAGAACAAAAAAGGGATACAGCCACTCGTTAAGGACATTACTTGGCTTTCACTTTCCCTGACATAGAGACAAGGCAAAGGCATTCTTGGATAATGGAAATTACCACACAAAGGGGCAGGATTTTTTTAAAATTTATTTTTTATTTATTTTTGGCATAACAGTATTCATTATTTTTGCACCACACCCAGTGCTCCATGCAATCTGTGTCCTCTATAATACCCACCACCTGGTACCCCAACCTCCCACCCCCCGCCAATTCAAACCTCTCCGATTGTTTTTTAGAGTCCATAGTCTCTCATGGTTCACCTCCCCTTCCAATTTCCCCCAACTCCCTTCTCCTCTCTAACTCCCCATGTCCTCCATGCTATTTGTTATGCTCCACAAATAAGTGAAACCCTATGATAATTGACTCTCTCTGCTTGACTTATTTCACTCAGCATAATCTCTTGCAGTCCCGTCCATATTGCTACAAAAGTTGGGTATTCGTCCTTTCTGATGGATGCATAATACTCTATAGTGTATATGGATCGCATCTTCCTTATCCACTTGTCTGTTGAAGGGCATCTTGGTTCTTTCCACAGTTTGGTGACCGTGGCCATTGCTGCTATAAACATTGGGGTACAGATGGCCCTTCTTTTCACTACATCTGTATCTTTGGGGTAAATACCCAGGAGTGCAATTGCAGGGTCATAGGGAAGGTCTATTTTTAATTTCTTGAGGAATCTCCACACTGTTTTCCAAAGAGGCTGCACCAACCTGCATTCCCACCAACAGTGGAAGAGGGTTCCCCTTTCTTCACATCCCCTCCAACACATGTTGTTTCCTGTATTGTTAATTTTGGCCATTCTAACTGGTGTAAGGTGATATCTCAATGTGGTTTTCATTTGAATCTCCCTGATGGCTAGTGATGATGAACATTTTTTTCATGTGTCTGATAGCCATTTGTATGTCTTCATTGGAGAAGTCTCTGTTCATATCTTCTGAAAGGGGCAGGATTTGACATGAAGAATCAGATGCTTCATCTAAATCCTAGTCTCCATACCGGTTTATAGATAGAAAGACAGCTGAGAGAGGGTGATAATGGAAGAACTATTATAAAATGTTTTATTACCCTCTAATAATCAAAGAAAGGCAGGTAGGAATCCAAAGGTTTTCCTTTATGTTAAGTCTCTCTGTATAACAAGGTAGCAGGTTTTGTTACAATCAAATATCCACTGAATAACTAAACCATATGCTTACCATTTTGCTCTACACTAAGTATCACAGAAAATAAAGTAGACTTATAGTCCCTTCTCTAAGGGAGTTTTAAAGTCTGTTAGAAAAACAAAATCAACATATATGATAGAATTATAAGCCAACCCAATACAATATATGATCAAAATCTAAATCCTGGGTTCTTATTCGATGTACTGTACAGTTCAGAGAAAGGTGAGATGTATGAAGGCCAGAGTAGATAGAGAAAGCTTCTTAAATAATTATCTAGATGAGAAAGCCATTTTTTTCCCATTGACTTAATTCCTTCAACATATATACTATTTGTGAATGGGGATAAAGATGAAGATACCTACAAAGATTTATTTCTGTGTCAGAGCCTAGTGTTAGCTTTTTTTTCTTCCTATTGAGAGCAGCATCCTTTCCCCTGGTACCCCATACACAGAGACAACTAGAATAATTGAATAAAAGATATGGGGAAAAATGGAGAGAGGCAGTAGGGGTAACAACAGAGTCTAAATAAAGCAAGGCTAGAGAAAAAAAGAGAAGGAAATGGCATCCACCAAGCCTCAAATTGACAATTACAGGCTCCTTGTCAAAATCTATAGAGCTGAAAAGAAGACATCTGTAAGAACTACACCTAACATCCTCCCAAATATTGCTATATTTGCATGAAGACACGGATGTAGTTTCCTTTCCCTCTCTTGCTCTTGTCCACCAAGAACTCAAGAACAACCTTGGAAGATCTTTTCCAGATAGCAGCAGAAGTCACTGACACTTGGCCCTGTTCGACAAACCAGTGATGTTATACCTAAAATAGTAATAATGAAGCACTAGGTGTGGTGCATAAACAATGAATCTTGGAACACTGAAAAAACAAAATTAAATTAAAAAAAAAAGTTAATTAGATCAGCTCCTTTCCAAAAAAAAAAGTAATAGCAAAAAAGAGATACTGAACCTAAGGCTATCACAGTGACAGAACTGATGAGGTGACCACATTATGGGGGCAGGCTGTAATTAACATATATCTCAGAGGTATACAACTCAGGGGCCTACAGCACATAGCACATGGTAGACATTCAATAGATGCTTGTTGAATTGAATGCACAAATGAGTAACTCTGGAACACCATATAAGCCTGAGAATATGGAGAATTTCTAGTATAAGATACTCAACAATACCATAAATTCTTTTTCAGTGATCATTCAACAGGACACTGTGTCCCACAAAGGATAGTCTTCTGTTTCTTGTCCTTGCCTACCTCTTCATTCTCATCTGATACCAGTCTCCCACTTGCTTACCATGCTCCACTGAATCTTTTAACTCTTCAAGCATTTCCTGCTTCTTCCGATCTCAGGGTAGTTGCATATGCTACCTCCTCTGTCTAGAATACAATTTCTTCTCCCTCCATTACCAATGATTAGCCCTTAAGGCATTGTATAAGTATCACTTCCTCAGAAAGGGTTTTCCAGTCTCTTATCTAAGGCCAGCTCTAAAATTATGAAATTATGTGTGTTTAAAAGTATGCAATTAAGAGAAACAGTTGACGTCAAGAGAGGTAACCTAGTACTATAGTTGTATGTCCTTTGGTGTCACTGTCATAGTTGGAACAATAAGCTGAACAGATAGAAGTCTTGCCCACTGCACTAATTCTTAACTTTTATGCCTAGTATATCCTAGTGACAAAAGAAGAATTCCAGTGACAAAAGAAGAAACAATAAAGGTATGTTAAATAAGAGTTGAGACTAGTAACTTTTTTCTTTGTTTTTTACTCTACAATCCAAGAATCAGTCCCTTCCCTCCCTGTACATTCTCTCCTGAGGCAGAATATTTCCCACTGCCCATCTCTCTGTCTATATCCTGACCTGACTCAACTCCCAGCAAAATGAGTGTGCTGAAGGAATGGAAAAATAACTAGGATCCCATAAGACTTGGGAAATGATTATAATTTTGTTTCTATACTCCATCTCTCCCAAAGGCAAATGATTCTATGGGCCATCTACCAACCGATTCCATCCCAAGAACCCTCCCTACCTGAATGCCTTCACAAAACAGAGTTTACCAGATTTAGTGGCATGGATTATGCTGCTTTTCTTAAGGCAGTTTAAAAGAAAATCAGTACCATCTTATTTGCTTCATTGGCCACTAAAACCCTATTAGAGATTGCTTCACAATACTCTCATTGTGATCATAGTGGGAATGAGAGCATGGTCTCCATGTACATCATGATGCTCAGTGATTCTCCCTTTTGCTGTGTGACAGGAAGTTCTATAGGTCAGTTGCTATTTTTTGTCCAAACCAAAGCATGATAATAAGATACTAATATAGTATAAGTTAATACAGTATATGTTAAATACTGTATAAAATCTCTATTTTATGTCATTGACAGAAAAATGAATACTGTCATATTGTAAAATCTAATAGTGTAAGGACCCAGTATGCAGAGCACTAACAGGGTCTTTAGGGGGTCTAGGATAAGACGCTGAAAACTACTAAATTTAGCACATTTTATCATTCTAGATTCTTTCTTCAGAGGGTGCTGTTTGATAAACAGTATATTTGCCCCTTAAAACGAAATTCAAAGCCCTTAGGTGCATTGTCAATGTCTTAATGGCTATTTGCATTGCACTTCCTACATCATAGTAAACTCTGCATTTTTCCTTCCTAAACTCATTAACCTATGTGAGATAAGAGACATTTTTTATTAGAACAATTGCAGAACAGACAGAAAAGGGGGGCCAGAAAGACACCAAGATTGTATCTGGGCACATGGCTCAGCTTCCTGCCACAAATGACATTCAGCCTCTTATTAGATTCTTCCCTGACTACTTTCTTCTCATTCAAAACTATAACCAGAAATAGAAAACCTTCTATGAACTACACAAGGTTATCATTCTTCTCTTATCCCAATTCCACCATGGGACCCAGGAACTGCTATCTTCTGAGTCACTACTGACAATTCATTTAGATCCCATATTCCATGTTAGTAGACTTAATGTGTATTATCTATCCCTTATTGCCAAAACTAACTACTATTGCAAACATGTGTTGTCCCTTGTCTCCCCCAAAAAGAAGGAAAATAACTCTTTTGGCTTGATTCTGCTGCCATATTAGAGACCAATTATTTTTCTTCTTCCATTGAATACCAAACCTGTGAAAAAGTTTATCTCAACACCTCCATTTTCTTAGGAGCCCTTTGCTCCTTAATCTCTTATTTTCTGGCTTCCGTGATCACCAAAACACTATAATTATTTTCTTGCAGGTTACATATGACCTGCTTTGTTCACAGTCTTTATTCTTGAAATCTATAGTTTTTTCTGAAGTTGATTATCCCTCCTCCTTGACTCTTCCCATCCTTGTTTTTTCCTTTGTTTTGGTAACTATCCAATTCTGATTTTCTTCTTACTTTTCTAACCAGTTATTATCTACCTCCCACTGATTCTTTGTCTCATCCTTGCAGATGGGCTATCACCTAAAGTTCTGGCTTCAGTCCTCTGTTCTTTTTTGCCTCTAGCCTTTTTCCCCTGATGAGTGAGAAAATTTGTTTTACAGCCAAAGTGGCAAACGTTTACAAGGGCCAGGTAGGTAATGTAAATAAGTGAAGAACAAGATAGGTAGGTGTAAGATATGATTATAGAATATTGGATGGTGGGGGTAAACTATAGAGTCAGCTTATGTTTCTAAGGGGGTACTACTATTCAGCTCCAGCCAATGGATATTGTATATATAAGTAGATCAAATTTACCAGCTGTACCAACTTTTCATCAGAAAACTAAAATTTGGATCTTTCTGTTAACTTTCCAGATTTTTAAATGTTAGCCAACAATTCAACTTTCTTAAATCATGTAGGTTGTATTGGTTAGGATAAGCCAGGTTATTCTGCATTTAAATGTGACCCCAGAATCTTAGCATACAACAAAAGTTTGTTCCTTACCTACATTATAGTTGCATCATAGGTCAGCTGTGTCTCTGCTCCATGTCATGCTCAGTCTAGTACTCAGGCTGACAAAGCTACTTCTACCTAGAACATTGATGACTTCATGTCAAAAGAAAAAGAAAGACTGGTGAATCATGCACTTAAACCACATCTTAAAGTTTCTCTCAGAAATTTTATACATCACCTCTTCTCACATTTCATTAGCCAAAGCAAGTCAGGTAGCCCAGACTGACTTCAGTGGGAAGGGGATATATAATCCTCTCCTAGAGAGAGGCAACAAGTATTTGTGAACAATAGTACAATCTGCTATACTGATCAAACACAACTATCAGCAGTCCATTTCCAGTTAGTAACCTCTATTGTTTAAGAAGTAGAAGTGAGCTGAGACTTGGGAAATCTGATCTGTTATCACCACTCAGGAACTCTGGGGTCCTGGGCAAGTTACTTCACCAAATGGACTCTTTTGTAAAATGAAGGACTTGGAGTGATTCTTTTATTTTAAATCATTTATTTAAATTCCATTTAATTAACATATACTGTATTATTAGTTTCAGAGGTAGAATTCAGTAATTTATCAGTTGCATACAATACCCAGTGCTCATTCCTTCAAGTCCCCTCCTCAATGTTCTTCACCCAGTTACCCCACCCATAAACCCACCTTCCCTCCAGCAACCCTCAGTTTTTCCCTAGAGTTAAGATTCTCTTATGGTATGCCTCCCTCTATTTTCCCCTTATTTTATTTTTCCTTCCCTTCCCCCATGTTCATCTGTTTTATTTCTTAAATTCCACATATGAGTGAAATCATATGGTATTTGTCTTTCTCTGATTTACTTCACTTAGCATAACACCCTCTAGTTCCACTGGAGTGGACGATTCTTAAGGTCTCTTTACAGATCTACTATACTTACAACTCTAATTTTATATTGAGTATGTGAACAGCTCTGTGAAGATAGAAGACTATTAAGACTGAACCTTCATGGGGCGCCTGGGTGGCTCAGTGGGTTAAGCCGCTGCCTTCGGCTCAGGTCATGATCTCAGGGTGCTGGGATCGAGTCCCGCATTGGGCTCTCTGCTCAGCGGGGAGCCTGCTTCCCTCTGTCTCTCTCTGCCTGCCTCTCCATCTACTTGTGATTTCTCTCTGTCAAATAAATAAATAAATAAAATCTTAAAAAAAAAATAGACTGAACCTCCAGAACTGCTCTCAACCAAGTCCCAGTCCTACATTTTCCAAAATTTGCTGCACATTTCTAGACACCTAACCATTAGCACTCAACAAGTCCTAATCCAAACTGTTCTTCACTCACTCCAACATTAATTTTCTTTTCTTTTCTTTTCTTTTCTTTTCTTTTCTTTTTTTAAGTAGGTTCCACATCCCATACAGGGCTTGAACTCATGACCTTGAGATCAAGACCTGAGCTGAAATCAAGTGTTGGATGCTTAAGGGACCGAGCCACATTGGTGCCCCATTGATTTTCTTATTTGTAAACTACAAAACAATCTGGCCAGTATGTTTGGAATCATACTTAGTTCTTTTCTTTCTCTAGTCCTCTGTCTCCAGCCAGTACTAATCCCTAGCAATATTATCCTCCTGATTTTTTTTCATTTATCTCCTTCTTTCCAGTCTGATGGCTATCAAGATTATTCATGCTCTTTATCTACTCATACATGAATGGCTGACCTGGCTTACTATCTTGGCTCTTGCCACTCCTGTTATTGAAGCTTTACAGTTAATTGTGTCCCCATCTACTTATTCCCATTCATTTAACTCCCACAATCTCTCATCTACTCAAAGACTTTAATACCCCACTGCCTTTAAAGGAAAGTTGAAACTCCTTTACCTGCCATTCAGGTTGCCTTTGGTGACTGACTGTATAAATCTAAGCTTTTAAATTTCCCGGGGACTAAGAGTCTCCATTTATCAAATAGGAATAATTATAGCATACCTTACCTACTTCAGAGGGTTGTGAGCATCATAGAAAAAACAGTGATACAAAATATAAAGGATGCAAGATAAACTATTGTTTAAGCGAGCCAGAGCTTCTACCACTGCATATGCAAACAAATTAATGGAGTTTTATATCATTAAAATTAAGTTTCAGGACAACTATCATATGATCTCCCTGATAGGAGGAAGTGGAGATGCAACATGGGGAGGTTTCAGGGAGTAGGAGAAGAATAAATGAAACAAGAGGGGATTGGGAGGGAGACAAGCCATAAGTGACTCTTAATCTCACAAAACAAACTGAGGGTAGCTGGGGTGAGGGGGCTTGGGAGATGGGGGTGGGGTTATGGACATTGGGGAGGGTATGTGCTATGGTGAGTGCTGTGAATTGTGTAAACCTGGCGATTCACAGACCTATACCCCTGGGGATAAAAATACATTATATGTTTATTAAAAAAAATAAATAAAAATAAATAAAAAAAATTAAGTTTCAGGAGTGATTTTTCCTAAAGAGAAATCATGTAATGGTTTATTTATAAAGGGGTTGGAATAAATAATCTATCTCAAAGGTCCCTTTCAACTCTGAGATTTTATTGGTAACCCATAACTACTGCCTACATTAGAAGCCTAGAGTAAAAGTAATTAGGTTAGAGAAATAAAATCAATGCCCAGTAGTTAACCATGGGTTCTGGAGTCAGTCAACATAGGTCCAAATCTTTACTCTCCCACTTAATAACTCTGTGAACCTAGAGAAGTTAACTGCCATTTTCATCTAAAATTTTTTTCATAAGAAGAAAAAGATGGAAGAAACCCAAAAGTCTCTATTATGCAGTTGTTAAAAAAGGATAAGAAGTTAAATGTATTTACAAAGAAAGAACTCTAAGATATGCTGTTATATGAGAAGGGAAGCTGATCAATACTTATAGTAGAACCCTATTTTTGGACATACATGTTTATTTATATATGATGGGGGAAATTGAGAAGGGTACATGCACAACAAAGAGCTTACAGTGGTTATCTATGGGGTTGGGGTTGGCAAAGTAGACATGTGGGTGAAGAAACATGTATTTTTCACTTTTCTACTTTGACATTGCCATACTCATTGAATTTTTTATAGGTTTGCATTACTTTGTACTGAGCATTGTTTAAGGAAAAAAACTCCCATTTAGAGATCCTTTGTTCTAATTTAAAACCAAGGTCGGTATGCCTGGATGGTTCAGTCAGTTAAGTGTCTGCCTTTGGCTCAGGTCATGATCCCAGGGCTCTGAGACTGAGTCTCACATTGGGCTCCTTAATAGGTGGGGAGCCTGCTTCTTCCTCTGCCTTCCATTCCTCCTGCTAGTGCTCTTTCTTGCTCTCTATAACAAAATAAATGAATAAAATCTTAAAACAAAAAAAGCAAGGTCTTAATACTTCAGAATAAAGATGAACTCTTCCAAAGCATCACCATAGCCCTGAAGGACTAAATCTCAAATAGGCCTGAACCCTGTCCTATTTGCTGACGTCTCCAGGAAAGTGGCCTTCTCAGCTTTTAGAGCACAGCATAACCCTTACTTTATGCAGGTGGTGCTGCTCACAGCTGCCCTTGCTCAGGGAGAACTGTGGGGACTTAAGAGCTATGCTTTCATATGGGAACATGATACCCCATTTACTGCTATATGTAAACATCCCTCTACATTTCTGGATCCTTTGCCATGAGAGAAATATCTCAACTTATGCTTGTTAGCATCTTTCTGCCAATCTCATCACTATCCTGTTCTGACAAATACACAGAAATAAGAGCAGCTAACATTTACAGAATATTACCACAGACCAGGCACTGTGCTAAGCTTTTTATGTGGATTATCTCAGTTAATCCTCTTGACAACCATATGAAGGAGGTAATATTTTTATTTTATAGTGAAGAAATAAGCCTCACAGAGGTTACTTCATTGGTAAATAATGGAGTAAATAGATATGTAATAGGGAACATCATCCAAAGGCACTGAATCAAAAATAGATAAGGTATTAGGGTAGAAAGAAGGCCTGCATCATGTTACTCATTCTCCAAGAGAGTATGCTGGGGAGAGGATGCACAGCCATGGAATCTGAAGTAACACTGAGTATCTGGGATGAAGGTAGCAAAAATGTGGTAGTGATTGAACTGATAAGAAACCATAGTCTAATAATAGCAGCCAATATTTATTGTTTGCTGCCTACTTAACACAACATATGCATTATCTTATTAAATTCTCTGTGTATAGTCAGGTAAAGAAATAGCTCAGAAAGTTAATGTGAATCATCCAAGTTAGTAAGTGGTAGAGACAGGATTCAAACTCTTAAATATATTTGATTACAGAAACCCTAATCTCTGTGAATATTTTGTCTTTCAATATTACCATGACCCCCTAATATCTAGTATCCTTACACCATTCAGAGTGTCTCATCTTTCAATGCACAGGAAATGTTTTATGATAAGAGTATAAATGATCTGCTTCTTAGAATCATACCATTTTCTCAAAGCCTGCCCTCTTTCCTAGCCATGTACCTAGTTATTAATGCTATGGGTACAGAGAAACCAGGGGAAACTTTTTATGAGTAGATTGTAGCAAGATGCAAAAGTTGCCAGATCCAAACTTCATTGGCCATAGTCTATTTTGATGAGAATGAGCATTTAAAACTGAAATGGAGTAAGTTGGGTTCTATGAGTTTGGGTTTGACCCGAAGTGGTTTTCTTCCATTTTTTGCTTTTTAACACCATAGACCTCTGCAACTAAGACATTTAGAGGCAATCTCACTAAGATGCTGCTCACCAACCTACTGCAACTCATAGTCTTCCTCTGGAGCCCATTTTCAGAAAGTACCTAAATCACCCTTCCCAGCTGAATAATTATATTTTTAAGTAGTAGTTAATCTAGCCAAAAGATTAAAGTCATCTGCAGCAAGTATATTGCCAGCAGAGTCTAAATGGTTTGCTTATAAAAAGCAAACAATTTGAACACTCTGAAATATTCCTAATCAAGGTGCCCCTTTCCTGACAATCTTCCTGCAATGAGTCTTTCAGAACACTCAGGAGTTATTCAGCAGCTGGCTTACTACCAATTTCTTTCCAGTTCTCCATCCCCTCAGGGATCCTGTCCTTAGGAGGCCACCCCCATCAACAACAGCAGCTGCCAAAACCCCAAATAAGTTGCTTGTTTTAGTGCACTGGCCAGAGAGGAATGTTTCAAGAATGCTGTGCAGCCAACCCCATGACAAGTGTTGTACCACAAAGTAAGGGAAGGCCATTTTATGTCTTTTTTTCAAAATTCTTTCATTCTATCTTTCTCAACCAGATAATCTGATACACAAATTCCAAATTACAACTGTCACTTGGAAATTGACAGGTTTGTTTGTAGTCCTATGGATCAAAGAGAACCTACTGCCTCTATACAAAGAAATAGTTTGTCCCATTGACCTTTGGCAGAAGTGTGATGGCAAGAGACTGAGTACAAGCCAGTGCAGATGCCATCTCTTCCTGAAACTAGGAAATGTATTGAAACTGTTCCCAAATGCACTTACAGCAGGGATATTGTCTCTTCCATGTACCCAGATATAAGTAGCTGTGATATAACAAAGGACTCTTGCTTCAGAGAAATAAGACATACTCAGATATTGGGTATCACATTAATCCTCGCAAAAGTTCTCATCCAAGACACCTCCTTTCTTTTCCCACATAAACCCTACCATTTCACAAGAGCCAGCTGCCATCTCAAAGGCTGAATAATAGAACAATAAATGCAGTGGTTCTTAAACCTTTTGGCACAATAAAGTCACATGGGGGAGCTTTATAAAAACTCTTAATATTCAGTTCCCTCTTCCCTCCCCTGACCAATTGAACCAGAATCCCAGAACAGTTGGGTCTGGCTTTTACACACACACACACACACACACACACACACAAACAAACAAAAAAATCCCCAAAAAACCTTTAGTGATTCTAATGTGTACTCAGGATTGAGAATAACTAACATGGCTATTAAGAGATTTGAGCTCGAGTCCTCATTTCAGCATTTTCTAGCTGTATGACTTTGAGCAAATTAGCCAGCCTCTTGGATTCATAGTTTCTTCATCTTGAAAATAAATGTAATACTAGTGTTTACCACATAAATTTGTTTAAAAGGTTGAAAAAGATAATTTATGTTCTATGCTTAGCACATACCAGGTTTACAGTAAACATCAGCTACTATCATCATCATCATTATCATCACCATCATCATCATCATCATTAGCAGAAGTTTTGGGAAACTTTTAAGAACCACTCCCAGTCTACCCTTGTTCATATGGTGGGAATGCAAACTGGTGTAACCTCTCTGGAAAACAGTATGGAGCTTCTTCAAAAAGTTAAAAATACAACTACACTATAACCCAGTAATTGCACTACTAGGTATTTATCCAAAGATTCAAATATAGTGATTTAAAGGGGCACATGGACCCCAATGTTTATAGCATTATCACCAATAGCCAAATTATGGAAAAAACCAAATGTCCATCGACAGATGAATGGATAAAGAAGATGTGGTATATATAACACAATGGAATTTTACTTCATGATCAAAAAGAATGAAATCTTGCAAATTTGCAACAATGTGGATAGAACTAGATTGTATTATGGTGAGCAAAATAAGTCAGTCAGAGAAAGATAAATAGCATATGATTTAACTCATATGTGGAATTGAAGACACAAAACAGATAAACGTACGGGAAGGGAAGGAAAAGTAAATAAGATAAAGATGTAGAGGGAGGCAAACCATAAGAAACTCTTAATTATAAAGAACAAATTAAGGGTTGTTGGAGAGGGTATGGATGGGGGCATGAGCTAAATGGGTGATGGGCATTAAGGAGGGCACTTCGTGGGGGGCGCCTGGGTGGCTCAGTGGGTTAAAGCCTCTGCCTTCGGCTCAGGTCATGATCCCAGGACCCTGGGATCGAGCCCCGCATCGGGCTCTCTGCTCAGCAGGGAGCCT